>NC_051437.1:7418047-7433741 GCF_001649575.2 Kryptolebias marmoratus | reverse complement strand
GTTTAGCTTTATCTTCCTGTACACTTAGTTTAGTTCTGTACATTTAGTCATGTTTAGATCTGTTTAGTTTAGCTACTAATTTTGACTGTCTTAGCTCATGCTTAGATATGTCTGGTTTAACTTTGGCTGTATAGCGGGCCTAGGGTACTTTTAGATAGTTCGGTACCGTTAGTTTTAGTTTTAGTTTTAGTTTTAGTTTTAGCTTAGTTTAGTTCTGTACATTTAGTCTTGCTTAGATCTGTTTAGTTTAGCTTAGCTTATTTAGACAATTAGTTATCATTGTATCTTGCACCTGTCTGTAATTTTGTTTCTTTAACTCTGTCTGTAATTTTGTTCTGTGTTGTAAAGCACTTTGAGTCGCCTCGTGCTGAAAAGTGCTATATAAATAAATGTACCTACCTACCTACCTACACCTCATGGGTCAAAGATGATGCCTGTTGACTTCAAGGTTCATAGGGTCAAAGGTCACCGGTATCCCCTCTGTTTAAAACTTCTCTCTGCTTCTTCATGTTTCCTCCACCAAGGAGGTTCTGTTTTCTGTTGTGTCTGTTGGTTTCTTTGTCTGTTTGTTAGCAAAGATCAGATAAAAACTAATGAACAGATTTGGATGAAATCTTCAGAAAATGTTGGGGTTGTCACATTTTGTTGGTAATCCAGATTACGATCGGGATCGTACTATTTTTCAATCACTCTGTGGCCTTGGCCTCCGTGATCTGCGCTCTCTGAGTGTTTCTAGTATACTTTGTTTTGCTTTGATTATTTTCTCTTTCAAGCAATTAAAAAAAGGAATGTCTAAATGTAGGAATGTTAATGATATTTAAGAGCACAAACTTGTAGCTAGGTGTTCTGTGTTGTCCAAGAGAAAGGTCCTCTATTGGCCTACATCAACACCAAAGTTTGTGAATTACTTTAAGGGACATACACACAATGTATGTATGTATGTATGTATGAAACTAAAATATTTCCAGTTTTATCATCATTAAATATATTGATGAACATTTATTCCTACATTTAATTCCTTCAATCCAAAAAAAGGAAACTAACAAAAAATATTAGGACAATAGAGCTTTTACTCATTCATAATTTTGCAATTCCTTCTCACAACACTTAGATGCTCTGGCAATGAGCTGTGAAGTGTTTCAGGTGGTATGTTGTCCCATTCTTTCTGTAGACAGTTCCTAAATAGTCACAAAAAGATTCTCCGCACATTTTCTATCAAGCACAAGTCAAGACTGCAAGCCAGTCCAATCTAATCCAGTACCTGTACTCTCTTCTTCCTCAGCCATGTCCTCATAATGTGGGCAGAATAGGGTTTTTCACTGTCTTGTTGAAAAATGCATGACTGTCCCTGGAAAAACATTTTCTTGAAAGCTGCAGCTGTTGCTTTAAAATCTCAGCATACTTCTCTGTATTAATGCTGCTGTAATGGATATGAAAGTGAACTTTGCCAAAAGCCACGACTGAACACAGTTATAGATGCACTTCTCATAGAGGTGCATCTATTGTGTATTTTAATTTTGTACAGTTATGACACTCTGACGCCCATTTTGTCCTGATTCTAATTTCTCTTTAAGTAAAATTATAACAAATACAACTGGTTGAATTGAAAACCTGATTTCATGTTCATATTGAAATGTAGGGATCTCAATTGGATCGGTGTAGCAACCAAAGCACTTTTCATAGATTGGTATTGAAGTAGTTGTCACACTCTCCTCCTAATGTTTGTTGTTGACCCATTCCGGGGTTTTACATCAGCCGTGCCACAGTATGGCTTCCATAAAGCAGATGTAATACAGCAGCCATTGTGAAGTAACATGCCATGTCTGCAGTATGGAAGTGATTTTCTAATACAAAAGGAGAGCAGTTCAGTAACGGGCCACAAGACAGCAACCGTCTGCTGAACAGCAGCAGGCTGAATAATCAATGACTTTTTGCTGTCTTTCTACCCATGTGCTGTGTGAGCTGGAGGTCTTTTAAACAGGTGAGTTACAGAAACACTTCATTGCCTCATTGTTTCATTAATATTGTTTATACTTCAAAGAAAGGTATTACCCTGGATGACCAACCCACCTCTGTGATGGACAGAATAGGCCGCAGTAAACTCAAGACACATCAAAAAACTCAGGAATACAGAGATGTATAAAGAAGTTCACAATCACCTGACTTTTTCTTGTTAATAATATTTATAAAAAACTTTGAGATCAACATGAAAATAGTTGGGTTTTGTTTTCGTTCTTTTACTGTAGTGGAGAGGGATTGAGGCATCAAGCACAAGATGATTGTAATAGCTTCAATGTACTTATAGTCTGTAATCTGCAAGTCTTTCCTATAAAGAAATAAAAAATAAATAAAATAAGTATTGGATTGAGACTTGGTAAATATCCTGTTTGTTAAATGACTCTCCTCAGTATCGAGTAAAAAAAATATCTCAATCAGAACATCCCTAATTTACAGCAGTATTTATTTATTTATTTTTTTTACATTTATTTCCCAAAGAGTCACCAGATTACATAGTTTTCTCTTTGTCTCACTGAAAGCCCACATACTATCACTAGGTTATTGGACAAATAAAACCCAACAAAAGAGTAATTATGGTGTATCTTTGTGATAAGAAAAATGAAATCTTAACATTTATATTTTTTCTGTGCACACCTTAAAACAAAAGTTTACTATATCAAATTAATCTTTTTTTCTACAAGACCTCTTTTTAAAATAAACTGCAGATGTGTACCCAAGGTAGTATTTGTGAGGAAAATCATAACTGACGTAATGTTAGATGTGGTAAATTATAACTATAAACTGTAATTTAACAGCCGTCCTGCTGTGAACAGTCAGTAATTATGCGGATGACATCACACCGGTGTGTGAGATAGAGAAGGCTTGCTGCGCTGCATTCAGCTCCACAGTAAAAAAGGATTTTACTATTTTAGTAAAACAGAAAAATATTTCAGAGCTGACCATGTTAAACTGCACAGTTTGCATGGCTAACTGTAACAGCAGTCTCTGTGTTACTTTCTATCCAATCCACATCAGCTTGGAGTTTTCCAACATTTCCAAATCCAACATGCTCCATGACAGATAGAAGTTGAAAGCTCCAAAGAATAGAAGACATGAACTTTTCTGTATTCTGTTCTGGCTGTTGTCTGCTGAAGCTGGTACTTATATTGTTGCTTGTTTAGGAGGCAGTTGGTGCTTAAATGGAAACCCTCAGCCCAGATGAACAGCTAATATACTGTACCTCTGTGAAAAATGCAAGTTTCTTTTAGTAGTTTCTTACACCTTTTGCGCTTCTTCTGACTTCACTTTGATACACCTGACAGATAGTAGATACAGTCTAACTCTGACTCCTCTTTACTCAGTAAAAACTGCTCATTAAATCTTGACATGAGTCTCTAAACAATCTATACAAACTCTAATCGATATTTAATCTGAGTTTTCTTCAACAGCGGTTTTCTGTTTGCCCCTCTCCATTAAACCTCAGACTGGTGAAGAACCTGGACAACAGTGGTTATATCTACAGTCTCTCCCATCTCAACTGTTGAAGGTTGGACCTTCAGAGAGCTCTCAGGTGTCTTGCTGGTCTCTCTCACTGTTCTCCTTCTTCACGGTCACTCAGTTTGTGAGGACAGCCTGCTCTTGGTAGATTTACACATGTCCCATATATACCTTCCATCTTCTGATGATGGATTTAACAGAACTCCTGGAGACATCTAGGGTTTTGGAAATCCTTCTGTATCCATCTCCTGACTTGTAATTTTCAATAATATTTTCTCTGAGTTGAATTAGGACAGTTGCTTTCAATGAATACTTATGCAGTTACTTAATTTACATCAAATATTTTTATTTAATTGGCATTATTCTGTATAGATTTAGTTTCACTTTGACACTGAAGGTTTTTTAAAAAATATATTTTTTGTAAAGAAGGCCAATTTATAGTGATCATGACTGATTTATGAAAGCAAAAAAAAAACAGAAAACATCCAAGGGGGCAAATACTTTTGCAAGGCACTGTGGATGTCCACTGCTTATTTACCTTTGGTCACTCATGCGCAGTTCGAAAAGTTTCACTGCTAACTGATGTCACTTTTTCTCGGTCCACCACTGCAATAGTACGTGTTGAGCATGAGAGAAACACAAACCTTCTCTGTCCAACTCACTTTGAGTTCTGAGACATATCCTGAAACATTTTCTGCTCACTTCATGGCTGGCAGCTACAACATGCTGAATTGCAGTCATTTGTCATCGTGTGAGTTGGTTTGCTCAGGCTGGGCTCAGATTCTCCCCACCGCCACCAGGTCTGCAGTCACATTAGGTTGTTAATGGAGTTATGGGTCAGTTAGAATGATCCAGCCCTGAGGTTAGTGATTCTACAGAGGGCAGCCGGGGAGGGAAAGAGACGCATCAGCTCAAATTTTTCAATACCTACTCGTTTCTTGTTACAGTTGTTTTTTATTAAAAAATAATGACATGTTTAAAGAAGATAGTTCAGAGAGAGGGAGGAAAGCTGTCTTTGTTTCCATGTTAACATTAACTATAAAACTCTAATTAGCACATTGGTTCTTTACTACATCTACAGTCAACCACTTTACATCAAGTTAATACCAAACAGTGATAGATAAATCTAAATTTACACTCACTGCCAAAAATAAAAATCTACAATGCTTTGTCAGTAGCGTGTGGCAGCCCCTTGGGCCTGGATACACGATGTCACTGATGTAGGGCTGTGCCATCAGAGTTCCCTGAATCACTACCAGAGGTGGCACCCTATAGCTCCCCATATTATGATGCCAGCAGTAACACTGTGATCTCTGCACAACATTGGTGGGACTGGCCCTCTCCCCTCAGCGCCTCCAAGCGCACACATGATGGTCAATCATGGTAATGCACAACCAAGAATAATTATTGAACATGTTCATATAACCCAGTCACGGTACCACTCCAAATCCAGCCATCTCTGCTCTTGTATTAATGGCAACCTATGGTGCAGGAGTGAAGAATGACAAAGGGTGTTGTAAAGAATACCTCTGCCTGTATGGCAGGTGCACATGTGTAGGGTTTCTGTAATGCTTGTTGTACAATACAACAATACTGCTTTGGTGGTTCCAACATAGAGCCACTGGGACATCTGTACGCCCCACATGCCAGAACATTAAACAACAGGACCATCCAAACTAGTGGAAGCCCACAATGTGACCCATATCAACTCAGTCAAGTGCTGGTAATGCTGCCTAATGCAACCACAAAGTATCTTCTGTGTCTGGTGGCCATCACTCACTGTTCTGACTGACAGTTGGTTGTTCTGGCAACTACCTGATAACACTGCTGCTCGTATTACTTTTTTGTCTGTAAGTATTGTAAATGAGACAATTTTTCAGACAGCTTTCTAAAATTCTCCTAATAACATGGTGTCAGTTTTTTGAGATGCAGGGGTAGAGTTACTTTTAGCACTCAACTTCCTGGTGTCGTCCGACTATGAACAATACAGTATGTACTTTATATCTTTATCCCCTTGGCCATCCCTTGTATTTTCTTTGGAGAAGGTCTAATCCCTGCTGCTTCTAATCCTATACTGCTGAGACCAATTCAAATCCATGTGGGACTTAACGCCCTGTAATGCCTTTACAAGTAGTTGGGTAAAGCTGACACGCCATTCGTTCTGGGTAGGATTTCCAGCCTGGATTACAAGACAAATTCTGAAATAATTAATGTGAGTTGGCGGAAGAGAATACCAGGCGTGATTTTGACCCCTTTTCAAAGAACTGTAATAATTTCACAATGAAACAATCTCTAATGCTTTGTTGGACATCTGTGGTTTTCATTTTCATCCTGTTTTTTAAATTTTATAGTGAGTGTTTTTGATTACCATTTGCCTTCTTATGATACAGTCATTTCAAAAGCAAATCAGCACAGCTTAACTTAATAAGAGTAATAGTTTTTGTTTTATTGGTGTAATTCACAGGTAATTTAAGATCCTTTTTTTTTAGAAAGATTATCTGCCAGCAGATATCAACAAATTAACACAACAGTGCATCAGTCTGTACTTCAGTACATACTAGCTTGAAATGAAGAGACTGACTGGAAAAAAGGAATAGAAATAAAGGTAAAACATTCCTTGAAGGGATGCATATAGCTAATCACCTTCCATGCCAAAGTTATGTACTAAGATTATCTTACGTTGAGAAATTACAAAGTTGTAGCCGGTTTATTTAAAATTTTGAATCATAGCTCACAATTTCATGTGATATTACAAGGTGCCACATTCTGAGTTTGTGTTGTGAATGACTCTCAGCTGCTATCAAACCAAATTTTAGCTTACTGGGGACCAATTATGCAACATTCACTGTTTGCATGTTTTTGTACTTCCATTTGGATAACTACTACTTCTAGAAACAGTCCAAGTGCAAAAACCAAAAAACACCCAGCCGTTTTTTGACAATAAGTAAATATTTTCTGGTGTCTGCAAAACAACCTGTCTCAAAAACCTCAGGATTGTTGCGTCACAATCCTTGCTACCTAGCAACCCTAAACCGAGCCGAGCCCCTCACCTAGCAACCCAAGTGGAGCTCCACTCAGACTAACCCTAACCACTCACTTCATTACATGAAGACCATCACGTTAGTTCTGCTGGTTTTACCGCTGAACAATGTCTGCTGGAAAAGGAAAATGTTTTGTTGCCGGCTGCAATATAGAACATGTGCATGTTCTCCCAGTCACGGAGAACAGAGCTGCGTGGCTTCATTTTGTTTTGGATGACAATGTCCCTGCAATATGAGAAAGTTGTAGTTTGAAGAGCTCACCTGTCCCAGAAACACGTCTCTGTTAAAGTCATGGCAGGTTTATCTAAACTAACAATACAACTATGTTAATAAAAGAAAAAAAAGTTAAAAAAAAATAAAATAAAACTGATCTCTACCAAGCGGCCTACTTGGGCCATAGACCCACTTCCAGTCGAGTTTCAGATCCACTTACTGCCGCTGTCCGACTCGATAAATGTCGGTTCGGAACTGCTAAGTGCCCCTGTCCCAAAGTCATAATCCTCAGAGTTTGAATTAATAATGATATTATTCAGTGTAAAAGGAGCCTAATTTAGATGCCCAAACAGATCCAGAGCAAATTAGGTTTTTAGTATATCTTACCATAATGACAGACCCAAGAAGTGAACCTGCTTTGTGACTTAAAATCTTAAACTATAGCTGAACATGCTTCTTTAAGCCACTAATCTTTCTAGGCCCCTTGATGTTTGTCTGTTTGCATTGTGTGTATTCTTCTTGCCAAGCTTTGCTTTGCATTAAAAAGCTCAAGTTTACATTTTTGATGTATACTCCCTGCATTTACAGTATTTTGCATTGAATAAAAGTTTAATTTCCCCACATCTGTCTTCCTCTGGAGTTTGAGTGAGTATCCTAAATGCTACAAACATCAAATTGTGCCTAATGTTTTGAAGAGGGTTGGGAATATAGACAAACCTTGGTGCAGGCTGAGAGAAAATACTGTTGAACAGTCATGACTTTGGAGCCCTCGGGTGGTACTGAGACAGCGTCATCAATATGACTAGATGAGCTTGGAAGGGCTTTGAAACACTATTGCCTGCTGCTGCATCCTGCAATGTAACTCGAAACTGTATTTTGCAAGAAGGAAATCATATATCTCTTGTGCACAGAAACACTGCCTACTTCTGTGTTCACAAGCTTATCTAAGATGGACAAAGACAGCAGACATACAGTATGTTCCTGTTTTCAGATTAATCTATGTTTTAGCTTTTGGGGAAAATGGATATCGGGTTTTGTGAGCCAAAGATGACAAATCACCCTGGCTTTCATCAACCAAAAGTGTAACAAGTGTACAGACAGTTTGCATTAACTGACCTGCTTGAGTCATGTTGTCTTCTATTGACAATTTAGGCTGCTCTGAGGAGGACAATAGGGACAAGAGCACAGAAAATGCACTAAAATGCAACAGTTGTTGTCCCCATCCACTTTTCTTCAAAACGCCATAATATTCGCTTGTAGCAGATGATGCTGACGCTCTGTGTCTTTTTCTGGACGCGACATGTCCCTGCACCCTGACACGTTAATGAGTCTCTCTCAGCAGGCCGGCTGACAGCCTCCCGTTGTGTGCCCTCATCTCTTAGGACTCCCAGCAATCACAGAGAAGTGTGTGCGGCTGGCATCCCTTGCACCCCTTTGCCCCAGGTCCATTCATTCAGACCCAATGTGCCTCCGACAAGTGCAGTAGTTTGCAGCTACGCAATTAAGCAGGGACAGCAAAATGCACAAGTTCACCCAGGAATGGGGCTGTCTCGTGAATTTAAAGTAAAATAAAACTGAATTTTGTTTCAGATGTGTGTTTGTGTGCAATAGCCTGTGTGTGTGTGTGCGCCCACACACACACACACACACACACACTCGGTGACCCTGCTGGTTTTAGGCGCATGGCACAGGTGAGAACCGTTTGCCAAATTTCCCTAGCCGTAGCACTCCTTTGCATATGCAGATGTTAATTACCACTGGTGCTTGTATGGGCCAATCAGCAAGCTGCTGGAACAGCTTGTGCACCCCCAAACACACGTAGACACACACACACACACAGGTCGCTGTTTCCACGGTTACTCCCTCAGCTGATAATAAAGATAATCACCTCCGATTTCCTTCATGGCTCATTTTCTCCTGCTCGCTTCTGAAAGGCCAGGGCGCCTCTGTCTGATTCTCCACGCTGAGCTCTTATCAGCGCATCGGGGCCGAGGACTGGGGCAGGGGGGCCAAGTCGATGAACCACCTGCCACAGGCTCACCAGAGGGGGCAGATTCATTCAGTCAGGGACTCGGATACGGTGGAGTAATGAGTGCAAGATCATCCATCCGGCATGGTGTAATTGTGGTTGGGGATTTTTTTTTTCCTCTTTTTTTCTTTTAAAGAATCCTGGATGAGATCGAGGTCAGATCAGATGAGATCAGTTGTTATCACGCACACAGACAGGCCTGGACCTGAATGAAAGTAGATTTAAAAAAAAAAAAAACTGAAAATGAAGTCTTGGTCTACCAAATCAATAGATAATATCAATGAGATTTTGTAGACTGGTTTAATCTAATCCCTTTATGGTTTTTAAAATGTGATTAGTCAGCTGATTTCAACGGACCTGTATAAAAGTGTTTGGTACAATGACCTCTTGTATCACTTTCTATCCAGATAATTATTATTAAAGCAAGCTATCTCTTATAGACATACAATTGATCCAATTCATACTCACTGGCTCCCCACTCCCCCTTCTTTCTGTCTCCCATAAATCCATTGTCCGGATAGAAACGTGCCTTGGATAGCAAGGCCTCGCTTTCAGCACACTTCTTTGAGAATTATTTAAGGCTTAGGAGTTTCTGTGGAATGAATATTTGATGTGGAGGACCTGAGCGCCTCCCGACGAACCCAGAGCAACACTTCAGAGAACTGGGCTGAGGTGTGTGGAGCTCCCCCCGTTTCAACACACACACAAAGCCTCATCCACACATTGCCCCACCCAGAAAACACCAGGTGTTTTCTGGTGGAATAGAGATTAAAAAAGGTCTGCTTCATAATTTCTGGAGGCCATCTGGTCTGATTTGTGAGTGCATGAAAGTGAAAGTTTAGTTGTATTAGGAATGCCAGTGCATTGGAGCATGCTCAGTGATTATTCTTGTTTCCGTCAGGATTTTCGCTACTTTTCCCAGCAGAAAAACCATACAAAAAAAAATGCATCAAAAAGTGCAGCTCAATCAGGCATAATGGGCTATGACTCATGGCAGTCACACATTGTATGGTGTGACACAATCTGCAATTGAGCAATAAATAAAATGCACAGAATTTTCCATGGACAACAATAGGGTTTGTACAAAACAAGTGAGAAAACTCAGCCCGTTTTAGGAGCTCAGGCATACTTGACGGTAGAAAAGGCCTTTGAAATTCAAACTGGTGACAGAAAGTTAGATTTTACCTAACTAACATTTAGAACATTTTATGATTTTTAAACAATCATAGTTTCGATTTTAGGATTTCTGTATACTTTACCACAGAATATTCATTTTAGAGTGTGTTGTTGTCACACTAAACTTTGAGCTGTTTCAACTTTTCTAACTTTTTTGCAAATACGGACTTCCTAATCTACAAGGTTTACACTTCTTCTACAGTTTGCACACCAAAACAGGGCTTTTTTTGGTCCAAACTCTCAGTGACTTTCAATGTACCTAAACTCTAATAAAAAATATAGGGTTTGTTGTTATAATATTCCATCGTGGCTGCTCCCATAAATCCTGTATTGTTTGAAAAATTGGGTCATGATTAGAACTTTAGGTGAATGAAAGCATCTCTAGATTTTAGTGTTTAAACAAACAGGAAGCAATTTTAACCTGGAGTTTCAAAATAAAACTCATAGATAATCTTCAATATAGGAGTCTGACTCTGCCATAGCTTAGATTATCACAAATGTAAGTTTCATCCCTCTTGGGCTTCATGGAGGAAAAGCTGATGTAAATTTTGGGTATTAGCAGCTTTAGCATTGTTCAACATTTCTTCCATAAAATTCTTTTTTTTTTTTTATTATCCTTTTGACTTAGTTTTGTTTTTTCAAGGTCCATTATAATACAGTGGAGGTTCTGTTTTTAGGTCATAATATTTTCTCTTTTCTTTAGCTTAGTTCATGATCTTCTGCTTCACTGAAAGAGTAAACAGTTTATTTTGTACTGTGACAGGACATAGAGAAAAAGTGACGGGTTGGATGATGTTTGGTTCTTCCTGTTGTCACACAGGTAGCAGAGTTGAGTAGCACAGATTTCCTGCAGCTTCCTCTCTGTGGCAGATGTGAGCTGATTTAAAAAGCCTGATCTTTTAGCGCCATCTAATGGTTCATGGTGTGAAGTTGCTCAGTGGATATAATTAGGCTCACCTCTAACAGTAATAACACAAAAGAAAAACTGTAAATTATTCTTTGATTAGTACAAATGTAATGGCTTGTTTATTAATAAAGTGTTTACTCATTCTTTTTGGAAATGTTGTGTTTGAAGTTTTAATGGAGCTATTAAAGGAAAAATGTTGCAGCTGTTTCGAATAATAAAGTTTTGTACAAAAACCCCCTTCAGTCCTGATGGCAGTTTGATTTATGTGAGTGCACCATAGAGATTAATCAGACAGATAATTAGAGCCATCTGAGCGGCCCAACTTGAATAATTAAATCTCTTCAGACCTTGGCTGACCATGTGCTGCCTTTCACACATCCAGTTTATTATATGATGTGGAGACTAAAACTGTGAGCATTCATTTTAAAAATCAAGACACAAATTAAAATATATAACCAAGAAAATATTATTTGTTCTGCTTTCCCTTTTTTTTGATGTTTAATTGCAATTCTGGCGAGTGAAAGAAAGAGTAGTTTTATAACTTGGGCTAATATATGATTGCTCAATAAAAGTGCACGAATGGGTAACAAATAAGAACTACGTGGAAGTAAAACACAAGCTGTGGTGTGCTTTTTTGAAGTATTATATGATTTGGCCACGTTCCCCCCGCGAGAGCTTTCTTCTGCATCAATATGCGTAAACATGTTAAAAAGAAAATGTGGATCTGGGATTTAAAACTCCTGAGGTCATGATTGAAAATCTCAGAGACCCAGCACGCTCCGAGCTTTCACAACCCTTTCGTCCTTGAGCATAAATCACTTCAAGATGTCTCCCAATCAGAGCCAATTAGCGCTAGTTACATGTCTGCAGAGTTTGCCCTTTTCAGAAAAGAAAAGGACATGAAGAAGCTGAGGACAAAAAGTGGGCTCTGCAGGATGCCTTTAAAGCGTTTGCCTAGAGGACGATCAATTTAGCCATTTGCTGACATGTTGACCAGCTTGACAAAATTGAGAGTATACAGTATGTTTAAGAGAAAGTATGCATTTCTGTCTGCTCATGAAGCATTTACAATTGCTTTGGGCATTGAGTCGGTTCTGCAGTACAGACTTTGTGAACAATAGGAGGAGGCTCCCTCAGAGGGGAGTGCTGAAAAGAACATCTGTATGGGATCAAAAACAACTGAGAGGAATGAGACTTAAGGACACCAGGAAACACAGAGAGAGAGAAATGTGGTTTTGCACCTAAAGCCTGGTGTTTGGAGAACAACACAGACCTCTGAGTCAAAAATGAGAAATAAAGATTTTTTTTTAAATGAATATGCAGTAGTAAGCAGGTGTAGGTTCTCCATCATCAAGGACATGGACATTCCAACAAGACTACTGGACTCTGTTTTGACTTTTTAAAACATTTTGTTTCTCATCTGAGGAAATTTCTCAATTCAGAAGTGAAAAAATGTCCTTGAAAATTAGAAACAAAGTCCAGTTGCCTTTGTCTTAACCTGTTGAGGTGGTTGCAGTGTATTTGCAAGATTACTCAAAATGTACTGAGCTGAATTTGAGCAAGATTCATAAAAACTGTTTAAAACATTTAAGTTTGGGTGCACAAAAACCTCTGTGTGCTTTTCTTGAACAAGCTGTAAAAAAGGAAGCTGACGCCTTTGCTTTATGTTTGTGACAATTCCTCGTCCAGCAACATATTTTCCTGAGTATGGCATAAATAACATAAAGATTTAACATGCATATTTGGAGGCACTGATCCCTTCAACTGGGAAGGACAGAAAATTTACAAGAGAGCATCTGTGTCCTGTTTACAGAGCCCAGCGACTGCCAGATATAAGACACAAGATTGAGGTTGGAGATATTTGTTCCCGCAGTTTTGTAAATCTATACCTAATTTACTACATGAACATGCAATTTATTAAACTAAAGAAACAGATTTGCTAATGGATTTATTCTGTCAGAGAATGCGGTACAGAGCATCATTCAGATAGAGTGAAGCTGGAAAGTTGGACAGATTTTCTCTCGAAGGATGAATCATCTAAAAATCTTAAGCTGTAAAATCACAAAAATTGCCTCCATTCAACAGCAGGAAGGTGGACAATATGCTACAACTTAATTTTACTCAAAACAATTTATACCCTGAGCTGAACAAATAATACTGGTGTTTCTGTGGAACCAGTTTTTAAACAAGATTTTAGGAACCATCTGTAAATTACAAAAACACTTGTTCTATTTAATGCAAATAGTGTTTGCCTAATTTAACTGTTGAAATTGCAAAAATAGGGCACATAAATGTCTGATACATAAATTTTCAGTGTGATTTTAGTGACACTACAGTCAATATGAGTGACGTTACTGAATAATTCTGAATGTTGCGACTTATAGTAAGTCCTCAAACCCTTATTTCACACCTGTTGTTGTGTTGATTTTTGTTACCCCGTCTACATTTACCCCTCCTCCAGCTGCATACTGGAAACAAAGCTAAACACAACACCATTCTAATTGCAAATCAAGTTCAAGTTAAAAAACAAATTGCAAAACTAGAGCACACACTATACGAAACCAAGGGAACAAGTTTCCTCAAATCTCTATTTTTACTTTTACATCTGGCACTTACTGTGCTCCGTACTTTTAAAATCACTCACCCTCAAGATAATAATAGCTCCATCTGGAGGACATAATTGGGCCAGATAATAAACGGAAGACTACAAAAGTGATGTGGCCTTCACTCTCTTCACTAAACTGAACACCTACGGGTACATGTGATGTTACATGGCATTCCTAATTTAACAAAATAATAAGTCCTGACTCATTTGTGTTCCAATACTATGGTACATAATTTGATATCTTCATCAGCCTGCATACAGTTCGTGCATTAGCCATAGAAAATAAACAATCCTACTATGAATATTATTTAAAGCCCCAAGTTTTTTTTTTTGTTGTTGTTGGCATGTTTGCCTGAAACACAAATGCGTCACCTGGTGAGACACCAATCAGTCAGGACAACACACAGGATCAAGTGTCATTTGTGTCAAGTTTTTTGTTTTGATGCTGAAATGGTTTTTGGTTTATTTCATGTTTGTGTTTAATTCTATGAAGATGACATTTTACACATTAAGTGTTTTGTAGTTCATTTATTTATTTATTAATAATTTTATACCTCAGATGGCCAGAGAATGTAGACCCTTAATCAGTATAGTTAAACCTGGCACTTCTGGATGATGGAGTAAAGTACCTATGTCTTTTTAAAAAAATGTTTTTTTATCCATTTCAATTTTCTTTACTTGCTCGATGCTAGCCAGGTTGCTGGTGACAGAGACAGGACAGGAAGGTATAAAAGTTTTGTTTTGAAGGCCACAGTAAGTTCAAACAGTTTTTCAGTATCAAGTGGTCTGCAGTGAAAGGCAAAATAGATGAGTGAAAAGTCTTTGGATAGGAATGTCCGGAATTGTAATTTCCACAAAAGAATGTTTCTTACCGTTTTCCTTTTTTTTTTTTTTTTGCAGGTTTCTGGAGGCAGTGGTTCATCCAGGATTCAAGAACAAAAGTGGACAAGGTATTTATGTTGTCTACCTTAGAGTGAATTGCTTTAGAAAAAAAAATGTAAGGAAAAAGCTCTTATTTTCCTTTATCTCCACAATAGACAAACAATTGGCAAACAAAACTATGACACCAATTTATTTATAATATAAAGTAAACGTGCTCATTGCACAGAATATTCTTCTTCTCTTCTGTTCCGCTCTTTGTAAAGTGAAGTTGAGAGCCTCACAAGTTGATGTTAGCTGGGTTATTAGCAACAGCCTGCTGTATTTTACCTGCTAACATGCTAACTATTGTAGCTTGTTGGAAACATTTGTTTCAAAACAGCGTTACTTTGAAAATAGTGACAGGTGTTGCTTTGGAAGACAAGGCATGACTGACTGTGTTATCAACTGGATAAAAAGTACAACCAACTGACCGTACACAACTAAATGGAAACACGAGTGTCAATAGATTTAAAAAAAAAAAAAAAAAATACCCTACACTTTCTTTGTTACTTTGTTTTAAGGCATTTAACCATAGGAACACTTTGATGAAAAAAATTAGTGGTTTTGACATCATGACGTTTTATTGAAACTGAGTATTGGCCCATGCCTAGACTAGACCGGTAGGATTCTTTCAGGTGAGCTGAATTTTCCTTTCTTGATTGGAAGGAGGTTATGGATACAGTTTCCTTTAGTCGTCGGAGGATCCAAGGAGTTTCCACAAAGGAATAGAGTCAATCACACAACGGAGGACTACAAAAGGAGCACAGGAAGGATTCACATGTTAGAATTGTTTTCTTTTTTAGAATTCATAAGGATACTGCAAAACATTCACAGGAAGGCTGGAAGCTAAACATTCACCATGTGGCAATCATTGGCCCAATGAAGAGCAGTGTTTCAGCTCAGCCTTAAGTAGCAGGTGTGTAATCAGAGAACCTCAGCTGTGGGTGATAGTCATCTAACTAGAGGTGCGTCGCTCTCATCAGGCCAATCTGAGAAGAACTCCAATCCTCCATCTTCCTTCCCGGAAGATAAAAGGAGGCCCTGGACAGGTTGAAACCCTTATAAGTGTCATAAACCAGCAGTCCGGCAGCAAACAGACACAGGAAACTAGGAGTGTACCGGGAAGTGATTTATTTACAGTGCAGGAAAAATAATTTACAGGATGAACATCGGGATCTGAAAAAGCGAAACACACGGTAAGTATGGCGGAGTGAAAACACGAGGAACCTATGAAGGGCAAGTAATGGTTGGAATTTAAAGTCCTTACGACAGGGCGGCGGGTCCAACACTTGGAGAAGCAAGCAGTG
>NC_051437.1:7371545-7412644 GCF_001649575.2 Kryptolebias marmoratus | reverse complement strand
AAATCTTATTAGTACAGAGGCTCAGCGACTTTACCACAAGCAGGTAATGCTCCAGCGCTGGTCTGGTCTCTGCCACCGCCTTAAATACACCTGTCCTTGCCATTAGTCAGATCACTTGCAGGTGAGGAGGGAGAGTTGACGAGACGTCAGTCAGTCGTCTGGCCACGCCTACCAGGAAGTACTCACAACACAAACACAAACCCCACAAAAACCACCCTCACCACAATAAGGTCCCAGCTGGGAGTTGAGCCAGGACAAGCTTGCTGCGAGGCAAGTGCTAACCAACTGCACCACTGTGCAGATATTTAACTTTTTAGAATATTGAAACAACAATACAATTTAAGAGGTAGAGATATTTAGTCTCACCGAGTGCACAAAGGCAAATAAGCAGTGAACAAAACAGGTTGAAAACATGTTCATTTCCGCTCTAAAGTTGGGCATTTTAATAGCTGTCTGTGTGGATTCTCCCACCTCAGGAGTCAGTCTCAAGTGGCCATTTGAGATTATGTAATTTCTGGCACTTCACCACTAGCCTAATTTTCCAGACACACAGATTGACTTGACTCTTAAAGATGTGCAACTCTTCATATGGTTTTGTATGTGAACACGAATCTCAACCCATGCCAAGCAAAGTTAATTGCTGCAGTCTGTTTCCCTCTGAAGTTTACCAAGTAGCTTCGGCGTGTCTGAACCATTACTGAGCACATGAGAGGGGTATGCCAGTTGAGTTCAGCAATACTGCTGCTTGCATTATGGCTTCCTGTGTTGCTCTTTTTGCGTGGCCCTCTGGAGCTGCACGGCCATTATAACACGGAAACACCCGGCCAGCTCAGTCCTGTTTCACATGCTCTTATGTAACAGACTGAGAAAGCAGGTTACTGAGATAGCACAACATTTCCTTGATTGTCCTTCACAGTTTTGAAGTCTTCGCTGAGTTTTCTGCAGACTTCAGGTCAGGCTGGATGCCTGATTGTTCGGGTGTATGATGTCAACAAGAGAACAGCAGGAAACAGGGACGGGTGATGGATGGACTGAACTGGGAAGAACTCATGATGTCATCATACAAAGAGGGGGAACATTTCTGGGTTTCCACAGCTCTGTTAGTCAGGTTGTCTTTGACATCTGCACCCATAAAATTCATCAACCACACATGGGTCTCATGAATGAAAATGAAAACAGGAAACCCTCCCAACTCCCACAAATGTTTATTGATAGTTTAGAATTCATCATGAATCACATCTCAGAGTGTCTCTCTGACCTCAGTGTGAGCTCTTATTACATAATTGTTTTAGTTTCTCATCAGCTTCATTAAACAATAAACTCTTTTACAAAGCACATTCATTAAGTGCTTTCTAATACAAAAATAAACTAAACTAAAATATATTTAAGGATTTCTTTTATTGAAAACAGTTCATGGCTGGAGGCTTTGGCAAGCTGTTTAACAACTCAGAAAAAGGAAACTGGGCCATGCTCAGTGTGGGTGTGTGTGGGCCTATGGGGTTAGGGTTAGACTGTGACCCAGACTGGGGACATTGTCGAGTGGTGGAAGTAACACGCTGAAGATCTCCTTAATCTGGTCACCATCTCCACCAGTGAGGAGGCAGAGTGTGAGGACTCAGGGGAATGAGAGTTTGTTAGCTTGGGATATGTCACTGAGGCAGTTAAAAAGCTCCCTAGTGGCAGGGGAGCCAGGAGTGGATGAGATTTGTCCTGAGATGTTGAAGGCATTGATGCGAAGCTGTTGGGATTGACATGCCTCTTCAAATTTGTATGGCAGACAGAGACAGTGCTTGTGGAGTAACAGACCTGGGAGGTGGTGGCAGTGTTTTGAAAAGGGGGACCAGAGAGGGTGTTCCAAAGATGGAAGGATCACATTGCTCAATCTCCTGGGAAAGGTTTACCCCCAGGTGTTGAAAAAAAGCTCTGACTGTCAAATCTATGTTGGCTCTGGCTCATGGAACCGTAGACCACATCTTTTAATTGCACCTAGCACAACATTTACAGTTGTTTATTTCTGTTGGATGTTGGGGTCATGTTCAGCACCTTTTGTGTATAGCTGAGAAGTCAGCATCACCAGCTAGTTATTTCTGAAAATAATATTTTGATTAGTGACATTATAATATTTGAGCGAAGGAGCCATTATGATTCTGCTCGTGTCTGTGTGTTCATTTGTTTGTGCTTTTAGCAAAATATCTCATAAATTGCTGAATGAATTTTAATTAAAATTTTAAAACATAATCACTGGATTTGCATTTACAACTGATTAACATTTGGAGTTAATCCAATTCAAGATGGCTGCTACAATCAACTGACTTTAGAAAACACAAAATGTGACAATAACTCAGCCAATTTTACAGATATTGAGGTAAAATTTGGTGTTCCAGTAGCTGAACATTGTCCACAACACAGTGCTTGAGCACAACCCATTAAGCAACATTTTGCTTAAAACCTAGGGATTCACCCGTGGAGTTAATCCCGTTTGTCAGTAAATATATCAAATTTCTATGACACACTCAGAAAGCAATATTTAGCTGTACAACTACAACTGATTAACTTCTGGAGTCAACCCAATTCAAGATTGTAGCCACAGCTAATCAACTTTAGCAAATACAAAAATGGATATACCTCACTTCATTTTATAGATATTGAGGTAAAATTTGACGTGGTAGTAGCTGATAATGATTCACGAGTAACACATACTCTGAGCACTAACAGATCATGCAAGATTATAAGAGATATGGCAAAATTACATGAACCTGAGCATCATGTTATTTTTAAGTTTTGACCAAAACTGCTATAACTCCATTTCTTAACGTAGGGTGATTTTAGTCTAAAGTATGAAGGGTGGTGGGTGAAATGCATTCCTTCAAGAAATGCTAGACCTTTAGTTACACTATTTAAAGATCTTCTAAACATAAACATGTAGTTTTTTTAAGCGTTTGTAACATCTAACTCAATCATTTTTAATACCTAACCTTAATTATTCCATTAGTCAAGTGCAAATTTGAGACAGTTACTTAAAAACATGAGTCATCTTCACAAGTACTGAGCTTTGCTTTACGACTAGACAGTCCTGTTTGTTGTACCCCTCCAACTTCCACGTGTAGTCTGTAAAAAGAAATCATTTCACAAATTGCTATGATTTACTGGTTTTTGTGCCAAGTAGCACAAACAAATTACATGAATTGTGTTAAAAATATGGGCTCCGTAAATAGAACACAGACAATTGCTTGTAAAAGTTAAAAATATAGTCTCTTTCCTATTTCACATTTAGATGTGGCTGGGTTGATCAGCGATACACAGCAGCTCATCAAAGGCTACAAACAGCCTGTGCAGAAAGCAAAATGGCAACACTCCAAAAACTATAAAAAATTTAAAAAAGCTACAGCTTAGCTATCAAAGTCTCTAACAACAAGAACTTTAATTCATTTTTCTCTCAATTTCAGCTACACAACACAAGCTCTAAAATATTCAAAACTAAAAATGTCTTTAAAAATACAGAGACAGACAAAAACAAACAAACTAAAAAATGTCCCCAAGGCTCAGAGGCAGCTCCACCATGTGCTGATCCTTGTGATCTCCTGGCAAAAACTCCCCTCACCACACAGAGATTCTTTGTGTATTCATATCAAAATAGGTCAGGAGTAAGATAGGAAATTGAAAAATGAAAGTATGAAGGGACCATAGGAGATAAAATCAGGAATAAAAGAATTCTTTTAACATGGTATGTATGTGAATATGAATCTCATCACATGCCAGGTTAAGTTTATATCAGTTAGGAATACCAAAAATGTTTGTGTCTGTTAAATGCCTGAATAATTAAAGAGAGAAAGATTTTTTAGAGAATGTTTTATCGCTTTCTTTAAAGTCACAAGCTTACATCCATTTGCATAGTATTTGGCGTCAATTCTTTAAATAGCCTGACTTGGGTCAAACCTTTTGGGTTTCTGTCCACAAGCTTTTCACATCCGTTTTCTGGAATGATGTCCTGTTCCTCCTGACAGAACTGATGTATCGGAGTGCTCACAAACCTTTTCAGCTCTGCCCACAAATTTTCTATGAGACTGAGATCAGAGCTTTGTGATGGACACTCCAAAACATTGATTTTGTTGTCATTCAGCTATTTTGTAACAGTTTTATATTTAGGGTCATTGTCTTTTAAGAAGACCCATTTAGACCCATTATTTAACTTCCTGGTTGATGTCTCAAGCCGTTTTGTGAAGTGCACCAGCCCCTTCTTCAGCAAAACACGCCCATAACGTGATGTCAGAGTAATGGCTTCTTCCTCACTGAGTGTACTTTCAGTCCATGTTGGTACAGGACTTCTTTCACTGTGGATAATGGCACTCTGACCAGCTTCAGCAACATCTTCACAAGGTCTTTCGCTTTTTTTCTTTTTTTTTTGGTTGATACATATATTTCTCACTAAAAACATGTACATCTCAGGAACACAGAACCCGTATCCTTCCTGAGCAATATGATGGTAGGACATTCCTATGGTGTTTATACTTGTGTATCATTGTTTGAACAGTTGAACATCTGGAAATTGTACCCAAGGATGAACCAGAGTTGTGGAGGTCAACAGTTCTCTTCGTGACGGATTTCTTTTAATTTTTCCATGATGTCACACAAGAAGCAGTGTGTTTGAGGCGTGCCTTAAAATACATCCACAGGCGTGCCTAAAGTAGCTCAAATGTTGTCAACAAACCAATCAGAAGCTTCTAAAGCCATGACATAATCATCTTGGCTTTCCCAGATCGTTCAAAGGCATAGTAATCTTACTGTATGTAAACATGTAACTTATTAGAAAGTAAAAAAAATTCTCAAAAAAAAAGTTTTTTTCTATTTTGAACAGAAAAGATTTAATGTGATTTTATATCAAACAGTTTGTCTTTTCATACAGTGTATGCAAACATCTGGTTTCAACTGTTTGTGTGTACACACATTTGGTTGGATGGATGGATGTTTCAGAGACATTTTCAAATATGATACAACATCAAACTATCTTGAGCATGTACAGTTTTACAAACTATATAAAAAATAATAATTAGTGCCATAGAGAGTTTTGTGTTTTTTTTTTTGTTTTTTATTCGTAAGGTCCTGTATACACTTCTTCAGATATCTTTTAAAACAATTTTTTAAAATATCTCTCTATTTTTTTTCACTTCCCACACATTCAAATACATTTTTTAGCATGTTTTGTTGATAAGCCCTGCTTTAATCTGTCTAGCTTCTGCACAAACTTTAGGAATGTAACGTTATAAAAAACTGTGATTAAAATGATCTGTATAGTAGGCCTTTAATGCAAAATGAATGCTTATTACCCTCCATGAAGAGTCTGAAGTTTGTGTAGAGTTTTGTGTGCAGAAACTGTGTGAGAAGAGATGTTCCTGCTCTGAGGTTCTTGTCACTTCTTGACAGGAAAAAGAAACAGATGGTGTGGGCTGGAAGGAGATAAGAGTGAAAACCCTGACTCCTTAGACAAGACAATGAAAAGCCTTTTGTAAAGCCTTCACAAAAAGATATAAAATGGAAGACAACTCTGTGCTGTTGTACTGATTTGCCTCCTTGCTGTAAGTAAACGAACATAACTTTACTTTATTATTTATGTCTTTAATTCTTTAACAAGAGGTTAGACAGCAGACACCACCCTGATCTGGACTGCATTTGTCCTCCTTTGGTTTTCAGGCCGGTCTCAGTAAACCCAGCAGAGGGGCTGCAGTGCTTCAAAAGGTGACCGGCTTAGATCCGTGAAACAACGCATGTCCATGTGAATGTACACGGTCAACACCCCCCGCCCTAATCCCAAAGCACATCACACATCAGAGCAACAGCTCAGTTTCTGCTGACAACATGTGGGATTACTCTATGAGGTAAGTGAATGTGTGTTCCAGCAAGTGTTACACTACATGGAAGTATTTGTGTGTACTTGTGCAGCTCAGTAATGACTCATCGTTGGCTGCTAGTCATCTGTCCAGGGACACACAAAAACCTGCAGCCAGGCGTTGTGTGTTTTCACTAACTCTGAGCTGCAATGTGTGGGAGTGAGGGAGAGCTTCCTCTGGTTGCCAGGTGCACCTTCTTTACCACACTGAGCCTCATTGTGTCTGAAGTCAAACTCAAGTTGACAAGTTCCAAAACAATGCCTCTGATGCCACAGATATTCTGTGGTTTCACCAAGAAAATACACACTATTTTGTTTGTACTTTATATCTTGTCAGTTTTTATTTTTTATTACTGGTGCCAATGCAAAAGAACTTATTAGTATCTGTAACCGTTTGTGATTTGCAGCTTTGGTAAAACTCAGACAAAAGATACCTCAAATGCAGCTCAATCAAGAATAGTGTGCTTTGACTTTTTCTGACAAAAAAATGTGAATAATTTCTACATTGACAACATTTTGACCAAACAAGTCTCCAAGCTCTGTAGCTCAGGCATAATTCACAGTAGAAATATCCTTCAGAATTGAAATGGGACACAGAAAGTTAAACTTTAAGTGGCATAAAAGCCATCATGCTAACTTTTACATTTTTTTAAACAATCACAGTTGAAGTTTTATAATTTTTGAAAATTTTACCACAGAATGTTTAACATAGTGCAATGATGTCACACACTAAAGTTTGAGCTGTTGAAACTTTCCAAATAATTTGCAAACTCAAACCTTTACACTTCTTTTACAATTTTACATTCTCATTGATTTTCATTGTATTTGAATTCAGAATTTTCTATTCAAAACCGGAAGTAAAGGATATTTTTAACTTTTCATATCTTCCACATAAAACATTGTAGACATATAAATTCATAAGTTTGATTATGAGACACAACTTATAGTTTTTTTTCACAATGACTGAGGCATAATTTCTTGTTAGCCTTTTTGTCTGCCTGTCTCATTAAGAGTGCTGTCAGAAAGCAAGACAGCATCAACTTTTTTTTTAATCTGGGTTCTTTTTATACTTCTTATACAGTTTATACATCAAAACATGAGCATTTTGTCATTTTAGATTCTTACAGATTCTTACAGAAATAAATACCAACTTACAGTTGGGTCTCATAGGAGGAGGTTGATGCATGTTGGGGTTTCAGCCAGTTGCTGCACTGGCACCCTTCAATAAGCTTTCATATATTTTCCAGTTATGTATGCCATCTTGTGAACTGTTCTTACCAGTATTATAAATTTCTTTAAAAATGTGCTGTATTTAGTCTGATTTTATTGGAATTTGAAAGGTATTGTACAGTACAGACCTGCTGTTTTCTGATCAGCCAACATCTCAGTGCCCCCCTTAATTGTCTGCTCCACATGTCCACACGCACACAGGAGGAGGAAGCAGGGCCTGCTGCTTTGGGGGAAATGGGTAAACGTAAGGCAGCTGTAAAAGGGGTGTGGACAGAGGAGAGCGAGGGAGACTGAGGGAGCGGGCTCCTATAAAGAGAGACAGAACACAAGCCTGGCTTTATCCTTCTTGTCTGTCCCGCTCTTTCAGACCTCACAGGAAACGTCCAACTCCCCCTAACCCTCCAGCTTGCCTTCTCTTCGCAAACTTTTTGCCTTCACACACAGCTTGTCCCGCCGCCTGCCCTGAATTAGACCAGAGTAGATGGCTGCATCCATGTGGAGAATGAATGGGCTCTGTGGAAGCATGGCTGGAGTTCTGCTACTCTGCACTCTTTTGTTTAGCAGTAAGTACGCTTCCATTGTATGTTGTTTTCCAACTTTTCTTTCACTCTCTTATCCACAGATGTATGTTTGGTAGCATAATTATCTGGTTTTGCTATTTCTTTTTTTATGTCCAAACATTTTAAATAATGTCTTTTAATAGACAAGGATTTGGTTTTAGTAGCAGACACAACACTCACTGAGGTGTTTGTTTATATGACTATAGCTATGAGGTTTTACTCAGATGTGTAGATTCGGAGTGGTGGGGTGGCGGCAGACACAAAGGATCTGCTCAGCAGTGGAAAGTTTCAGTTGAGAATCGTTTTGCTCCACATCCTGTAGAGCATCTGGGTGGAGCTTAAATACGTTTGAATGTAAAACGGATAAAGCCACACACAAAACACAGCCTGAACATGAAGATGAATGTGTTTCTGCTTTTATTCAAATTATAGGATTAGTTGTTTCATATTTCTGGCATCCTTAAAGGACACATGTGAATTCAAACCAGAGCCAGAGCAGCCCCCACCCCACCCCTTCCAAAATGTGCTCCTAACTGATCTGCAGCCAGTAAATGTGTGCGCTCATGTGTCTGCTCCACATCAGTCTGAGGCTTGATGCTAATTGTAGGGTGATGTACGGCGGGAAGGCATAGCTGCTCCACCAGTTGTAAGGCAGCACCGGCTCTAGTTTGGACCATTGTAACTACTTCTGCAGAGAACTGTTAGGCCTCATCTACGAGCACAGGGGCGGTAAAAGTTTGGACTGACCTTGGGAAGACCAGGAGTTTTGCAGACTGATGGAAATAACTAAAGTTTGACTTTATAAGGGAAAAGATCATAAGTTGGTGGAACATGTTCATAGTTTTGTGCATACCACAGACTAATTGCTGTAACAGATGGGAATTAGATTTTACAGGAAAATCTAATTAGTTTGAGGTATCAAGTCGTGTCACTTCTTCATTTGTGCTCAGTAGCACTAATCACAAACAAAGTGACCTCAGAAGACAGAGTCATCAGACAACTCCCTCAATAAAGTTGGGCGAAGAGAGACTCCCTATAAAAGGTTTTTTGATCAGGTAAGACATGAAGAAAATGGAAAATTTATTATTTTAATTGCAAGATTTAAGCAATTTACATGATTGCTAAATAGATCAAGATGCCAAAATCCTAACATCAGCAAGTAATATGACAAAAAAGTGGATTGTTCGTTAAGTACATTTCTGACAAAACATTGAGCAACATCCAGAAAATCTATAGAACCTGAGTGATGTAACTTTTTCTCACTTTTGCATTCAGGCTTTCACAAGGGTGTTGTCTCATCTCTGTTCACCCGCCCTCAGTTCTTTGTTACATCCAACAGCAGCGCTCACACCAACCTGGTACATTTATTTATACTTCTGGACATCTGTCACTGTGGTGTGAAGTTTCAAAGATATAATAAAATATACTGTAGTTCAAAAAAAGGAAAATCCTCGTTAATTATATGAAATATGGAATAACTTTATCTACATATTAGCAGTTCATCCACTCTGTGTTGGTCATGTGTGCACTTGTTTTGTTATTTTGGTTATTGTTCCGGTACTGTTTGCTCTGCCCTCCCTATCAGCAGAAGATCTGTTGCTTCAGTGAATATTTTCCACAACATAGGTTCATGTAATAGTAGTGGTACTGTACATGGGTTCGAATTCTTGCCTAATGGCGTCAGAAGTTGTTTAAAGACACAGATGATTTCAATGTTTTATGCTACATTATGGTTGTTTTGATCCATATGTGGAAGGATCTTTATCAGATCAATCTCATACATATAGATTGTGCAAAATTACAATTTTGTTCTCAGGGAAGAGCAGTTATGGATCAGTCCATTCTTTACTTTACTTGGAGTGATGAAAACCTTTGGATCTTCGTCAAAAATGCTCCTTGCTGGATTAAAATTACACAAATAAAGTCAACAATTTTGATTATACTCTGGGAATAGGGCCATTAGTTTTATCCTTGATTCAGCTTTCGCATGGCTTTAACAACTTTGGCTGAACAACAGAGTCAGCAAGGTGCTGCTGCCCAGCAGTGGTTAGGACTTCCCGACTGTTGTCCAGAGTGGGGAAAACCATTAACCCGAGATGGGGAGCTGGGGGATGTGCTGGAACATGTTGGATCTGCAGCAGCTGCAGCTCACAACTTGCAGGACTTAAAGGATCAAGCATTTACCCTTTTTAACGCCACATGCCTCAGGGAATGTCTGGTGTACTTGTGGAGTGCCCTGTGTGGTCAGTTTTGGTGGTTTGCAGTTAACCAACTGTATATTAGACATGTTTAGATCTGAATGTTTGGCTTATTGGTAATTATTAATATACTATATTGCCAAAAGTATTTGCTCTCTTTCCTTCACACGCATATGGATTTGAGTGATTTGAGTTTGGTTGATTTTTTACATCTGTGGCCATGGACGTGATTGGAACATTTGAATTCAATGGTTTGGACGGGTAAGTGGATACTTTTGGCAATACAGTGTATCTACTTGAGTATTTTTGCAGCTAAAAACATCTGGTTATAGATTTATAGTTTAGGAACATGGTTCTGGTTCAAGCAAACAAGAATAAACAGTTAAGTACATAAAGAGAGGCATAGAAAATAAAATAAAATATTTTGCCACATATAAGCAGGCCACTCATTCCGACTCTCCAGCAAACAGGTTTGGTTTATGTTCCCACTTCCCATGGCTGCTAGTCAGTTGTTATGCAGCCGTGCAAATATGCAGCACTGAAATGGCTATGCTCTGCAAAGTCGGGTGATGTCATTCTACACATCCCTGTGTAGGCTATAAGCTGTCCAACTCTCAAGATTTCGGGGAAAACCCAAGCTTTAAATCTGCTTTGGCAAGAGGGAAAAACATCTTGTCTCACTTAATTCAGCTTGTCATCCACAATGACTCCTCCTGTTGCTGAAGTCACAGCCTCGGGTCAAGCCAAATAAGCTGTGAC
Source organism: Kryptolebias marmoratus (assembly GCF_001649575.2). Classification (NCBI taxonomy): domain Eukaryota; kingdom Metazoa; phylum Chordata; class Actinopteri; order Cyprinodontiformes; family Rivulidae; genus Kryptolebias; species Kryptolebias marmoratus. The sequence continues at coordinate 7,402,013 of NC_051437.1, read as the reverse complement.
AATGATCTGTTTAAAAAGATCATGTTGAAACAAAGATGTTCACTTATGGTTTGAAAACGCTGGTGTGTGTGTGTGTGTGTGTGTGCATCTGCAAACTCCTCAGAGCTAAATAGTTAATGCACGTGGTTTCACTAATGAGTTATTTTAAGTAGAATTTAGTTGGATTTGATAAAAAGCAGAAGAAGAAGCAAACTGTTGTCACTACACACAGATGGTTGAAACCTCACCCTGCCAATAAAAACACAGGCTGAATATTGCCGCTCTGTTTCTCATGGCCCTGAGCTATTGACCGGCATTCCTTCAGTCCCAAGTTGTGATTTTGTAGTTTGATTCACGTCATCTGTTGGAGGGCGTGGGTCTTTTATATAAGCCTTGGCGGATAGCAGCCTTATGTCAGCAAAGGGTGTGTGTCCATCTGAGCCAAAATGGCTGGGAACCCATGTGAGCTTGCAAAGTAATCAACCCTGGAGCCTGTGTGCTGTCAAAATGCCTTTCACTTCAGTGATTTCTGTGTGTGAGATCATGGTCGAAAACTATTTAAAAAGTGCCAAATGTTGCCTGTCATTAGTGTGCGTTTTGTTCCCTCGTTAGCACATTCTCCATGACAAGTTTAGTGCTTTTTTTAAGTGTTTTTGTTTTGTTTTTGTTTCCAACTCTATTTCAAAAATGTGAATGATAAGAAAACAAAGGCACGGTCACCACCTACTAAACGATCATCTTTTAAAAAAAAGTTGACTTTGCTGAAATGGATCATTTAGCCACAGTGTTTACCCTGTGAAACAGCCCTAATGAAAAGCCGAAGCCATGCCAGCATTCAAATCTTCCTCTTCCAATTACTGCTGTTCTGGCGAGCTCATTGTTCCTTGTTCTGCTGGCACCCTGCTGAAGTTTTACAGCTGCTGGCTTTAACCAGAGCGAAGAAGGGAGAGAAACCTTCAGCCTCTGTTTCTCCTGTTTTCAGAGCTGAGATATTTGACCAGCAAACTCAACATATTTGCTCAAATTCCAGTCGCCTTTTACGTTCAGCAAACAAACAATCTGGACATTAGCGTAAACTCTAAAGCCAGGTTCACACTGTGGTTTTCGGCCTCTGTAGGCAAATTCTTTTGTCACTAAAGAATTTTAAGAAAATCTTTGGGAGTCAGCTTGAATTGATTGAATTTTTTGTCTTTCACTGGGACACCCAGTTTAGTCCTCTCACAACCACCAACGACCTACGACAAATATGAAGCTGTGTCAGAAATATTGGCAGAAAATCGTACAGTGGGAGTGCTGCTGCCCCCGACATCTTTTTCCCCAGTCATGAGCTCATCTGCAGCTGCCTCATTTTCCTTGTCCTCGCCCATTTACAAGTCTGGATCTATTAATGAGAGTTTATGTTTACTTGCTTTCCATTAACTACTAGACTAATATCTTGGTTGGATTTGATGTCCACAATTCTGCTGCAGCAAGAGACCATACATGCATCTATTGAACCTTACACTGTACAGTGTGACAAAGGTTACTGTGAAGATTTTATAAAACGGTTTTATAAGCAGTACTGCTGCTGGTGACTAGCATTTGCAATAGGGTCACCAAAATATTTGTGGGAATTCTCTGTTCTGCTGCTCAAGTCGCAGAGGCTCGCAGGCTTGTTGCTCAAATTTTGAACATGTTGAAAATAGTGCAACAAATTTTCCCTCAAAACAGTTGCAGAATCATCAAACTCTTTTCTGGTTTTTTTTTTTGTTGTTGTTTTTTTTCCTCAAGAGCTTTTGGTGCCTGAATAGGAGCTGTTCCCTGACAGAAAACGTGTAAAGATCTGAAAACTACAGTGATGATAAATAGTAATTTATAGTATTTTATTTCAAATCTGCTTATCGTCATTTCAAAAGTATTCTTTGGTAGATTAAATCATAAACATTGGTGGGGGGCTGGTGCCAAAATCGTTAGAAGGAGAGCCGAGGCGGGGTCGCCATCTAGTCTCCAACAGTTGCGGCCCGTTGAGATAGGGGAGACCGGGTATGGTTGTAACACTTTTTGCTCCAGCACCTTTAACTCACAGAATTTTTAAGCTAGAGTTCTCAAACTTTTATACAAAATACCCACATTTGTTTACTACAAATGGCACCAATTCAAACCTCTGCAAGAATATCACAGACCTCATGAGTTCATGTCAAATACACGGTGTTCCTTTGTTACAACCTACCCCGCTACCGGGGTAGGTTGTAACACCTGCTGGGGTAAGTTGTAACAATTAGACAAAAGAAGCAAAAACAGAGGCCACACCATGTGATATGCTTCAAAAAGAGGTTTAGTGAATTAAAAGAACAATACAAGAACATCCAGGCATCACTTGCAGCGTTCACCATTTTCTTAAATGGGCCGTAGACACTGCGGTCCAGTGGCTGAAGTTTATGGCTACAGTGGGGGGGAAGGTAAGTAGCACTATTCCCTTTTCTTTGCAGAAATCAATAGCTTTAACAGATATATGTGAACAGTGATTATCCAGCAAAAGTAAAACCTTCTTCTCTGGGCTGACCTTTGTGTGTTTTGCAAAATGAGCAAGGAATAAGAGGAAGTCTTCCTCTTGCATCCATCCTGAGGCATTACCACTTCCTGCACTCTCTGTTGGCCCACTCTGAATGAAGAGTTCCTTGTAACCTTTACGGGGGAATACAAAGAAGGGAGGAATTGCATTTCCCAGCGCTTGCACAGCGCATGCTACTGACACGAGCACACCTCTCTTACCTGATGTCATCGCACCCACCTGCTTGACACCACGACGAGCAACAACACGGTCTGGTGATTGAACTGTTGTTACGCCAGTTTCATCTACATTCCATATATCGCTCCTGTCGAAGTTGTATCTCTCAATGACCTGTCCAAGGCTGTTGAAGAAACGTTCCACATTTTGGCGGTTAAAACTTGTGGCCCGTGTAAGGCTGGTTGCCTCAGGACTCCTTATTGACAGGCTAGGGTTCCGCTTCATAAATAATGTGAACCAGTCAGGCCCTGCCATCTGCTTCTCATCCCATGTTTGTGGGTGTTTGATATTATATGTTACTGCCAGTCGATATGCAAATTTTCTGACCAAAAAGAAAGAGGAATAGAAAACACCTACGCTGGTATTCAATTCTTCTCTTGTCTCCAGTGACTAACCTGTCATATGCTTACCTCACTTGGAGTCAGGCCATAATACAGGTCTGCTGCCTGAGTCAAATAGTCAGCCAATACTTCCTCCTGCACCTCATAACCTACACTGGGAAGATCACTGGACCCCTGTTCTCTCAGCTTCTGCAGTGATTTGCAGTATCTGCTCAGTGTTACATGGCAGATCCCATGCGCCTTCGCAACTGATCTGACTGACTTGCTCTTCTTTATGACCTCATCAGATGCCTTTTTTAAAACATCTGCAGGCACACGCCTATCAGTCTTTCGTATCCACTGCCTTGGCATTCTGTAAAATTATTAAAATCAAAATGTTCTTAGTTGTATGTAAGGGGATGGTTGTAACACTTTTTAAAGATGTGTTACAACCCACCCCAACCCTGTCTGCCATGTTTAGCTAGCTGTAGTAGCATAGCGGTTTGAAATTAGCACAGGAAAATGCATCACATTTTGCCTGAGAAATTACATTTTCATCTAATGTAAGTCATATGGTTTTATCTGCAACAGTATAAGTACTAAACAAAATATAGTCATGGTCAAAAAATTTACTTTCTTACCTCAAATTCCGTTTTTTCTCCTTAGTATCTGCATGTGCCTGTTTACAGCCTTGACAATCACAATATGGGATTGGGGAGGAAGCGGGTAAACACTGAAATGATCATGTAACTCCTATCTTATCCCTGATTGGTGGAACTGGTGGTGTTACAACTCTCCCTATGTTACAACCATACCCGGTCTCCCCTACTACCTTTACGATGTTTGAAATCACACAGTGCATGCTGGTCTTAAAACAGTAACTTGAAAACTCTGTTGTTTTATGTCTTTCTCCAGTTTTTCACACTAATTTAAAAGTAAAACCTAACCAACAGCTCTGTGATTTTTCTCCTTACTCTAAGTTTAGTATAAATTCATGGCAAACAGAGAGTACATAATCTTTGTTGGAAAACCAGTCTGGGTTTTCCTTATGGAGGATCACAATGTTTACTTCGGAAAATAAAAGCACCTAATGAGCCTTCACCAGGACCTCCTGACTGCCTGAATAATGGCTTGTGGTAATTAAAGTGTGGTAAATTATCTGTTATTAAAGGTATACTCTGGACATCCTAATTAAAAACACAAGACTGTGCCATCTTGTGATTTGTAAAGATTATAATACAAGCATGCATATTTACAGTGTTTTAAAATGATCAGATTATTGCTGTTATTCATCAGCCTTCCTTTCTCATTGTGGCTCTCATGTTTTAGAGCCAGAACGTTTAGGATCACAGACTTCAGTGTCTTTGTGTAACCTCCCCACTCCTGCAGCGCTTCTTAAGTCAGCAGCTGGAATGAGTCCATGCACATCTGTTGATGCCGACTCTGACATGAACAGGAGAGCAGTTAGCAGCTTCTTAAGGCAGCTGCTGTTTTCAGCTTCTGATGCACAAAGAAAATGGACGGCAAGTTTTGGAAACAGGTTTTGAGTTTCACTGGCCTGCTAAAACTATTTTAATGAGTAAACTTGAGACTGAATGAAAACATACAGCACTCTGTAGCCAATATTGAGGTCTCTCAGTAAGCAATGAAAGACCAGAAAAAAAATGTTTTGAATAGTAATTAAAAAAAAAAATCACTCTTTTAGGTTTTTCAGCTTCTATGTTGCATACCAGTCAGAGACTTATGTGCTGGTAATCTGAGCCCATCTGAGCTCATCCCTGGTGGTGTGTGTTATCTGTAGGTCCCAGCATGTTTGTCTCTGCAGGTTGAAGAGGTCACACGGATACCATTCCACTGCTTTTCTTTTTTTTTCCTGAATACTGTCTCGTGTTTTGTTTGAAAACACCAGGGGTGTGGAAAAAGTCAATCGTTGCCACCCGTAAATACAGAAACAAAAATAGTTCTCATGTTCGAGGTCCTGAGCTGTGCATAACTGGATACCCCCCCCCACCCCGGATTGTCAATGCAATAGTAAAGACAACTGCAACTCTATTGTTCTGTTCGAGGATGAATCTATTACTGACTCATAAAAATTCTGTAACAATATTGTTTTTTAATGATTAATTACAATCAGATTGATTCTAAATCTATAAGCCAAAAACAGTAGGTTGAAATTATTTTAGCTGTCTGCAATTTCCTTGAGACCCCATTAGAGAAATTTCAAAGAGGACCCTGTAGTAGCCTCTCTCTGGACAGCAGAGAAAGGAGTGAGGGAAGACTTCAGGGTCCTCTGTGGACATCTGGGTAAGGAATGGACTGCGGGTGTGGCTAGTGATGACATCCAAGGTGCTGTCCCTTCAGTCTGGGTGGAGGTCGAATCATAACCCAAAGATTTAGGGCTGAGGCCTTTCTCTTGCTTTTTGGATGAGTTCACAGCACAACACATTTGCAGAGAAGGAAACGGCTCTCCAAGGAGACCTACTGCAGCTGCACCCCCAACCCCCACCCCTCCTTCAGGCCTCCTCCCTTTTCTCCCCAGGGAGGAAGCAGGCCTCATCTTCAAATACCATAATTTATAAGTAACAGGCCCGCTGTCCCCTGTTCCCACTCTCTGACTGCAGCCTTCTAATCAGGTGTGACACTGTGTTTGCAGCAAATTCCTGCAAAGCCACCTCCACCCTAAGCTCAAACACACGAATGGCACTAACAATGGGGGTTACATTTCAGTGCAAAAAAGACTGGGAGACATGAGTGACACGGGGAAGTAGTAAATACTCAGTCCACCCAAACTTTGTTGTTGCTGCCTTCTTCTTACCTTATTCCTTATTCTTAGACTGCTCGAAAAAGCAGTGTAATGTTTTCTCTAGCGGTGTCATTGTACAGTTGTTTGGTAAGATGATGGTGTTGTATGTCAGTGTAACAGGGGGAGGCTGAAGGTTTCTCCCCAGTGAGGAGGAGGAGGACTGAGATGAGGTTGTTTGAAAGGAAATGAAGAAACCATTTATTAAACCTTTCTAACTGGCTTTTATAATAATTTCAGTACTTGAGCCGGGGATAAGACAAGGCCTCCTCCCTCCCCCACAGACATCTCACCTTCCTGCTCTCCTACGTGTCTCTTACTGTCTCAGAACATTGGAAGTGGATAACTCATTGTTATCCTGCGTTTGTTAAAGTTAAAGATTTGATATAATCAGTTTCCAAGTTTTCTTTTTCAACAAAATATTACTAAAACATAAACAGGTATAAGTGGACTGATCAAGCTAAGGATGCATCAGTGACGTATTGAACTCCACACATACTGTTTCAGATCTATTACTGCATGTCGTATTGGTCTCAAGCAAGAAGCTAAATTCATATTCAATATATTAAAGTACTAGATCAGGAAAAACTGCAGTATCATCGTAATACATTTATGTTGACCTTTGAAAATCTAATCATGTACTCAGATGATAGTTCATAATAAGGCCTTTCCACCACTGAAAAGTATTTGGAGAACTCTGTTGGGTTCAGATGCTGGGATCCTCCAGGTTGACTGCTTGAGGAGAGAGTAGAGTCCCTAAAACTAGTTGAGCTTTTGGTAAATCTACTTTTTTGTATAAGGCCATCAACAAAAAATAAATAAATAAATACAATAATAACACCCTTCTAGATTGAATTTAGAACATATGATGATTTTTGTATTTTTTCTCAGAGCCTGAAAAATGACTTTTAAGTAAATAATGTTGCCAACATTGATGAACAGACTCTATTAGTTGCTGACTGTTTTATTTATTCTTATTCAGACTTTCTAATTAGTTCAGTTATAGATGAAGTAATTTCACAATTTAATTAAGTTATTTCAACAATGTTTTATCTATTTGTACTTGACTTCATTTAACTTTGTATTTCTGAATTATGGACTTAACCCACTTTTTTCTACATACCGTACTTTCCGCACTACAGGGTGCACTGCATTATAAGGCGCACTGTCAATGAATGGTCCAGTTTCAAACTTTTGTCATGTATAAAGCGCACTGGACTATAAGGCTCATGAAGCGAAACAAATCAGCCACCTGTCTTTATGGAGAATACTGCACCGATGTAAGGGTCATGTATAAACGCCTCCACCGCTCGCTCAGGTCTGTGCATGGAGACCTGAGCAACTATAACTGAGCCTTAAAGCTGCAAGCAGTGCGGCTTTGTAGTTTACCAAAGTTGTACTAAAACATCCTAACTTGTTAAATATTAAAGGCGCTCCAGATTATAAGGCGCACTGTTGTTTTTTGAAAAAATTGAAAGCTTTTAAATTCGCCTTATAGTCCAGAAAATATGGTATAGTGTGTTTACCTGCTACGGAGTGTGTAAATGGAAATTAGCTAACAGTTAAATGAGGTGAAAATAATTTGAATAGACTGAAATTGAACCACTTGAACAGGTTATCTTAAACTTAATTTTAAAGTAAGGTGTATTAACAAAACATATAACTGTCTCAAACTAAACCAAACTTATTTAATTTCATAGATCGATATGGATCATTATTGGATCATAATGGAATACAAATTATTCCAATGATCACTTCTGTCATTAACTAGGGACAATACAAATGAAACAAAGTTACCTTCCTTAGTGTGTGCAGTTTCTCCAGATGAACAGCTCTCAACAATAAATCTGGTTGTTATAACTTATTTTCACTCTGATAATTAACTTGTTTGATTGAACTTTGAGTTCTTTAAAGTGAAGACTGTGATGACAAAAGTACAGCTAGTAGACCAGTTAAATACTCCAGCAGTAGATGTACAATACAAATGATTCAGAGGCTAAAATGTGGCCAAATTTTGAACAGTGTTTGCAGTATTAGTTTTTAACATTTTTACTACTTTTCAGTATTTTTAATTCGTCAAACTGTAGAGAAATACTACTGTCACAATTGTAGGTTGCAAAAGGATCCAAGCATGCAGGCTAAAACACAAGGATTAGGATTATAAAATGATTTAATGATAATAAAACAAAATGCTGAGCTGGCAGCAACAAAAAAAACCACTCAACAACCGAAACACTGGGTAGATCAACACACAGGCTGAAAACCAGGAGTAAACAGGATGACTGAATGAAGCTAGAGTGAGGATGAGGAGTGTAAGAGAGGAAGGGACTGATGAGGAAGTGGCTGCAGGGGCAACTGATGAATTACAAGGGACAGGTGTGAGGGAAGTGAACAGGGCTGAGGAGCAAGGCTGCCTGAGGGAAGCAGCAAATGGCACAGAGGAACACAGGGAGGCAAAACTGAATTCAAGCGATCACAAAAATCAACAAGAAAGCTTAACTTCATAACACAAAGACATAGATCCCGAGAGCCAAATCAGTTCTTTATATCTGCCATATTTAAGAATTCAAGGCAACTTTATTATCCACTGAGGAGCAACCAGGTTCATGACTGGCATTGGTCATAGAACCTATGCTGTAAATAAACAGCACACATTTAAACACAGTTAGTTACATTTTTTTGTAGCTGCATAGGTCCAGTAAAGTAAGGTGGCTGTTGAAGTTCTCTTCTTCATTCAACACTGAAAACTACAAAAAAATAAAGAACATTCAGACTCAAATATTACATACTTCAGCTTCTTTAAGCTTCATGTAAATGTTCGCCATGAAAAAAGTCCCAAAACATATTAGAACCACAGATGTACAATAAATTATATAAAGTTCACAAGTACACATTGTATTGTGTTTGTAAAGACATATTGACAACATCATGAAAAAACAGAAAAAAGGATCCCAATCACCTCTTGAACAACATACAGAAAACAATCCAGCCTTTCCATCTGCATTCATGTTAAATATAACCCATAATGCAACAGCCCCGCACTTGAAAATCTGGTCATGTGACACATTACACTGTAAACCTTAAGGTAGTATCTCACTGGGCCGTGGCTGCTAAGGACTAGTTCGTGACTCAAAATTGCTAGAAAACTGTGTAAAAATAGGTCATTTTTTCACTGCAGTCTCACTGAATTCTAAGTGTTTGCAATCAGCAAGCTGTGCAGTGGCGCTCTGCATGGCCAGTTTAGAAAATTATCTATTTTTGTCTATTTTCAAGTGCATTTTTTGCAAAACAGTATTCTAGGCTCTACACATTATTTTGTTGCCCAGCTCCGCCCATATCCCCTTACAGAAAAACCACATGAATTTCATGTTTTTTCCATGGGATCACATGTGTTGCCCATGTGAAATTCATGGGTTTTTTTTCTGTGAGGTCCTACACACCCTGGTCCACTTTGTTTTCATTTTGGCAACTGTCACCAGGTGGCAGTTGCAACTGCCACATGGAGTTTTAAAATAATTTTTCTTTCTTCATTTATTTATTTATCTATTTATTTCGTTAGAGTGGTTTTTAGACCTAAACATTCAGGCCTGTAGCCTCAGATGTTTTATGTCATAGAAGAACTCTTAAATCCAGCTATAGCACAACAAAAAAGATGCCCACAACAAAAAAGAGATTTTTTTTTTTTGTTAACATTTGCTTGTAATTGTTTTCTTTAAACCCATACTTGTCTGGGCTGCGACCATTTACAGCAGGAGCTTTCAATCCTGGTCCTCGAGGGCCACTATCCTGCATGTTTTACTTGTTTCTCTGCTCCAGCACACCTGATTTGATTCAATGGGTGATTAACAGGCTTCTGCAGAACATGAAGAGGTCATTTAAGCACTGAATCAGGTGTGTTGGAGCAGGGAAACAAGTAAAACATGCAGGATAGTGGCCCTCGAGGACCAGGGTTGGAGACTCCTGCTGTAAATAGTTTCAGCCCAGACAAGTATGAGTTTAAAGAAAACAATTACAAGCAAATGTTAACAAAAAAATTAAAATCTCTTTAAAATATCTCTTAAAAAGATTGTCATTTCTAACCATCTTTATGGCTCTGTGACCTCAAATGAATGTGAATTTTTGACAAAACATATAAAAAATGACATTACACTGAAACATGTCTTCAGTTGGAATTAGTGGTTAGATTATGTTGAGATGATTTAAGAACAAGAGCCAGGGCAGGAAACCCACTTGGTGTAGCTCAGTAATATAAGGAGGCACGAAGACCAAGATTAATTGGAAGCAAAACGTTACATAATGTTCATCTTTGTGACCAAATTCAACACTCTGCATATAGAAACTGAGGTTGTGTTTATAATGGAGACATGTACCATGTAATGTATGTTTCTCTGTGTTTGCGTTTAAAGCTTTGTAGCTTCACATTGATGCTGGGAGGCCTAGGTTGGAATTTCAGGGAGATTTTTCACACAGCTGCCTGAGGTGTCTGTGTTTGCATGGTGGAGTCTTACTGACATGGGGCATGAATAATTTCAGCATCTAACCATTATGCAAATATTAATAATATTTCTTAACCAAATCTTATGAAGTGGGTTTATTTTAGTGTCTTAGACTAAAGAAAGCTGTTAAAACCTCCCAAAAGACTCCATCCATCTTAACAAAAACACATAAACAGAAGACATTTTCTCAATGATGTGGCTAAATGTGATCATCCCACATTATTGCACTATTAAACAAAGCAACTCAACCCACAATTATAGCTTGAAGTTCTTATAGCACAGTAAAACATTGGGATTGATGCCCATCTTCATCATGTTCTGACGTCAATGTTAAAGAAAAACACACTTTAGGACGGAACCAAACCTACAGTGTTGGATAAAGAATGAAGAAATAAATACTACCATTTGTGGTTTTAAGACTCCAAACTAAACTTGGCACTTAATCAAGAGGGTATTTAAGTTGCCAATGTTTATGATATTGTAAACACACTGAACATCTGAATTGTTTACACAAATGTATCCTGTGATCAACTAATGATGTGACACATACAGCTTCCTCAGATTGCAGCTTAGTTATGAATAAATGCTACAGCTTTTATACGTCTTTCAGGACGTGAGTGTTCAGAAATGATGGAAACAGGTAGAGTGATCTGTACAATTTATGCAGTAAGAAGGCAGTTTATTAACATTCTCCTTCAGTTAAATCAACAGAGTTCAGGAAAGTTTGTGTTTCTGAGTACTTATTAAGCCTCAGAAAAGAGGCCAAATTTATTTACCTCACGTGAATTTAGGAAATGCTGTTTACTGATTATGGTTCGCCCCACTTAAAGGAATATTTTAGCCCATCTGAAACACTTGCTATGAAAAAGCTATGAACAATTAATGTCTTACCACAGCGCTTTGAACAAACTCAGTTTTGAGAAATATAATTTTGATTGGATTGATGAGCAAACGGCTCATCTGAAAAGAGCCAAAACCAAAGGGGATTTCTGCCATCTTTAAACAACTCCGATCCACAAAGTTTTATAACATTTCACACAATCGCTGTTTCACAGACCTTTAAACTGCCATTAATTTCACATTAAATGGTTGCTTACTTAGAATACTGTGGTTATTTGCAAGCGCAAATAGCAGCAACAGCAGCTGCTAACTGTAGCGCTTCTGATGCAGCCTGTAGAATGTCCTGCAGGATTTTCTGCTGCATTAATGTCTAACGCAAAACCAATGGCAGTGTAAAGGTTTAGATAATATTGTTTACTTGAACCACTTCAACATTTTATTGTGGTTCATGCATATGCTATTATTTAAACCTTCTAGTTGTCATCAGTTTCATATAGCACGTTTAATTTGGCAGAAATGTTATAATATTTCTGCTGAAAGTGCCCCAAGGCTGCACCGGTAGTTGCTGTTGCCGCTTGCAGATAACCACAGAATTTAATGCCAATAACTGAGTCATGTAAAACTGACAGTGGTGTAAATGTTCATGCAACAGAGTTGTTTTAAAACAGTAATGATCTACTTTGGTCTTGGCTGTGTTTGGACTAGCCATTAACTTAACAATCATGCCAGACTTGAACTCTATTTCTCCAAGCTGAGGTAATTTAAAAAGCTGTCCCTAGCAGGTAAGATATGCATTGTTTATAACCTTTTCTCAGTGCCCCTTTAACCTTGTTTCTAAAATTGTCACACTAAACAAGATGTCTCCCAGAAGATTGATGTGTGTTCAGCAGGTCATGCCCTTTTGACAGGGCTGTTGATTTGCACAGGCTGCAGACAGTAAGGATAAGAACATATGGGGCTACTAATTATCACATGCCCTTGAGAACACGTGCCAGAACGGGTTGGGCATGAGGTTTGAATCACCAGGACAAGCTGTTCAAACCTACCCTCTTCCTTGACCTCATTCCCACAAATACTTCACTGGCAAAGAGCTGGAGAAACAGTTTATCTTTACATTAGAACAATGGTAGAAGTGGGGTTTGATGATAATCCCAAAAACAAGCAAGAAAATAAAGATTCTTCTTTTTTCCCATATGTAACCTTTACAGTTTACCAGCTACATTAAGGATGTTCAAACATTGGTTCTTGGTCTTGGATTCTGCAGGCCCTTGTTATGATGTGCTTGTTACTTACTGGCCAGTAAACATGATATTGCCAAGAAGGACGGTAAACAGAAATAAAAACAACAGGAAGTTATTCTAAATTTGCTCTCTGATTTGTTATGAGACTCAGCTGGCACTTGGTATTAGGTTTGGTTTCGAAATCAGGGGCAGACTGCAGGAAGCAGCCACAGGCTGAACAAGTGAACACTGATGAAGCATCCAGAGTTTAACAAATTTAGCTCCGAAAACACACAGTCCAACTGAAGTCTGAGTAATATAGCCTCAAATCAAAAGAAAAAACATAGTTATAAATACTGGGAAGGGAAACTGTAACCAATGACACCTGCAGATTTTGATATTTGGGGCAATTTTAGGCATTTTAAGAGTTGCATTGAATAAATTGTAGCTAAAAATTTGAATTTAGCATCATTATTAAGACTCAAAGGCTACAAAACACAGTTAGAGATCTTTTAATTCAGCTCAGTTCAGTTTATTTCTATAGCCCCATTTCAGAACAAAAGTAATTTCATGGCAATATACAGAAAAAAATTATCAGTATTGTACCAAATCTTCCCTTTGGTGCCATCCCCCATCCTAAGCAGCACCAGTGGAAAGGAACGAGTCATTTTTAAAAGGAAGAACCCTCCAGCAGAGCCAGTTCAGGATGAGCGGCCATCTGCCTCAACCATTTGAGAGGCACCTACACCAAGAAACTGGCATAGATGTAGTTTCTATATAAAAAAAAAAACAGGTTCATGACAGCAACAAATGCAAAATATAATCTTGGGAAGTACAAAGAGCAGTCTAAGCCAATAGCAGCATAACTAAGGAGTAGCTCAGGAAACCCAAGCTAACCCTAACTATAGGATTGATCAAAAAGGAATGTCTTAAATCTGGTCTTTAAAGCAGACAGGGTGTCAGCATCACAGACAGAAACTGGAAGTTGGTTCCACAAGAGAGGAGCCTGAGAACTGAGAGCTCTGCCTCCTGTTCTACTTTTAGAAACTCTAGGAACCACAAGTAAACCTGCAGTCTGAGAGCAAAGTGCTCTGTTAGGAAAATATGGAACAAAAATGATATAAAAATGATATAAGAGATCTTTAATATAAGAAGAAGCTTAGTTGTTGAGAGCTTTGGATGCTAGAAGGAAGATTTTAAATTATACTCTGATGTACTGCTTTGCTGCTGTTTCCATTCTTCCTCCAACTTTGTAGGTCATTTAACAGCTGGGAACACATCATGTACTGTCTTTTTCTAAAACAAGTCAACTCCTAGTTTTTATTCATGAAATAAACAGATTGTTCAAATTCAAACAGATTGTTTTGCATGCTTTAGAACACTTTGCATGTGTTCGTTTTTATTTTTAAGTCACAGTAATCAGAACCTAAATCACAACATATATTATATATGGGATGTTCTTTCAGAATATCTGACAATTCCAGCTATTGATCTGTGGTCTTTGATTAGGAGACAAACACCATCTTAGAATGACAACAACAAAGCATCCATTCTGTGGAGCTATGATCAAACAAATGAACATGTCATGGCAGACTGTTGTGTGGGACGGGCACCACTCAGTGTTCACCCATCTGAAAGGATAAAGGGAGAGAAAAGAAAGGAAGACCCACTGAGGCTAACAGGCTAAACATGGGAACCATTAAATCAATCAGGGAGCAGGAGAATCAAAATTGAGTGAAGGAGAACAAGACACACACACACAGAGTAACCTTCAAAATAAACCAGCAAACAATAAGCAATTAAAACAATAACTGAGTTTTATTTCTTAATCTTTTTTGCAGGTGAGGTGATGAGTCAGAGTCCAGCTGCAGATGTATCTAATACACAAGGTCCAGGTGGAGGTAGGGGACTTAATAAATGTTGTTTTTATAAACATTACATAAAAGTTTGATTGCTTCTTGTTAAGGGAGATTTCTGTGCCACAACAAGTGATAAACTCTTGTTCCTGCACTGTGTTCTCTAACAGAACCTACAGTCTTAAATGATGCTTCTACAGCCCCTTCAGCAACAACCTCTCCGACTACTGCAGCCGGTGGAGCACCTACTACTTCTGCAGATAACGACTCAGACAAAATGACCACTGCAGACAACCATGTTATCACTCCCCCCAACCCTGAAACAACTATTGTGGTAAGCGTTTTTTATATTTTATTTTGCTTTTCAGTCACACAAAATTAAACAAAAAGCACTAACAGATTGCATGAGAACTTGTTGAAGAGTTTGGCATTAACTATTGGAGTCAACTCTGTTCTGTCGGTTGGCAAAATATCTTATAAACCACAGGATGGATTTTATAAAATTGAAAGAAAAAAATCATTGGATGTACATAACGTTCGGAGTCAACTTAATTCAAAACAGCTGTGACAGTTTAACGATGTTCGAAAACACAAAAAATGCTATAATTCAGTACATCTTACAAACATTCACAACACGTACTCTGACAATAACATCTTGCATTAAATTTTACATAACATATTTTTGAGGTTTGACAAAAATGACTACAACTTTCTTATTTCTCAACATAAGTTGATCTGAGTTTAAAATCTGACATATGTGGCGTGAAATCTGCATTCCTTCGAGGAATGGTAGGCAGATCTGTCAAACAAGGTTTTCAGATCTATTAGGCTTTTTGTGCTCTCCATTTAGATTTCAGGAGCTATGACTGCTATATTATCCCTCTAATTGGAACATTTTACCATTTTGATAATAATCACCTTTGTCTCTTTACATATGAGACAAATGGGTTTATATCCCTCCAAGGAACGAATAAACAGGAGGGTACCCAGTCTCAATAGAAACTTTTCCTTTCAGCTTTTTTCCTTTAGTGACAGCCATCCCTATTTTATTCTCTCACAGTAATGCTTCCAAACCAGCCCGTGGAAAGAAGCTGCTGGTCATCTTGCAGAAATTATCAAAAAAAGTAAAAAAAAAACACATTGCTTAAAATTTATTAAAGTAAATGTGAAAAAAAATCTACAAGTAATAAAATAATCTATTAGGTTTTAATAACTGGGAGCAGAAATTACTTAATTTGGCTCTGAATCAGGACCGCAGTCCGTCATTCTAAGACCCCTGCAATTATAATAAAGATTTCTGCTAAGTAAAACTTTGCTTCTGTGTTTGTTTTGTTGTGCTGCAGTCTTTGCATGCTAAAGTGATCTGATCTGGGTCTTTCTCTACAGCCTGACATAAAGTGTGTTGGAAAGGAGGACATCTCAGAAAAGAGTACTATCAAGGCTGAAGTACAAACAAATGACTGTGTGAGTACAAGTTTCTTCATCTTTTACAGTTCCTTTACATTCCTGTGCTGCCTGCCAACCACAGGCAATATCAGGCTACCAACAGCTGCAGCTTTTGGCATGAAGAGTTTAACGTTTAAGACCGCAGCGAATTGAAAGGGGAAAGCTGATTCCAGCTTCCCTTCTGGTGACTTGTTTCTCTTTACCAAAGACCTTTCTATGACCCTCTGCACCTTGTGCCTAGCGGAAGTTGCAAAATCCACTTAAAGGAAGTAGATGTGCGAGCTGTAAAGAGCTTGAAATGTGGCCCAGACAAAGGCAGATCTATTCTCAAGCATTCCTCAGATGTTGTAAATCTGGAGCTGCTGGTTTAAGATGTACGACGAGAAGAGCTGATGTTTTTTCATGTTCTCTAGGGTCTCTTATAAGACAAACATCTGTGGTCTTTCTTTGCTGGGTTTTTAATGTTACAGATTGTTTCAATATGCATAACAGTCTCGATAAGAAAATATTTTCAATGTTTTGATTTTAAGATTTTACCTATCAGGACATTATGAAAAAATCTCCTCAAATGGTCAACAGCACATGACGTATTTCACCATGTCTTTGAAAAACAAAAAGAATTATCTACATGTAAAAACAGTATTTGAAACACAAAACTGTTTTCAGGGTCATCCATATGTTCCCTGATACTCCCCTATGTTCCCTGGTAACTGAACTGTAATTTAGTATTTTTTTCATTTGTATTAAAAGATATTTGAAGGGGGAGCCAAGCATCTTTCATGACTTTCGTTATTAACCCTGGGAGATCATAGGAACAGGGAACTTAAAAGGGTAAGAAAATATGTCATGAGCAGTTCTTCATCCAAAGTTGGTTTCAGGTTTTATTGGGTCCTTCATAAAACCTTAGAAATAAAAAAAAGTTGACTTTTTTCACATGACCCATGATGTCTCTTTAGCACAACAAACATTGGATGTCCGAGTCGCGTTGGCGAAAACGACAATTGATTTGCACAGAGATGAAGCAGCAGATCAGATCTGAGCACCGTGTTTCAGTTATTAAGGGTGCCAATGCAAAATCCTGATTATAATTTGGTTTTAGCTTGAATTTTTTCTATTCACTACTGCTCTCATTAACGTCCATTGAATGTGAGCTCAGATTTTTCACTTTAAAGCTGGAAGTGAAGAGTCTTTTTAAGTTAACACATCTCCTACACAAAACAAGATGCTTCTGCCACTTATAATTGAGAAATTATTTCAACATGCATAAGTGACTGTTTGTTTGAGGCTTGTTATCTAGTCAGTGTTTCTGTCTGTCTGGGAGTCAGGAAGCAGTTTCACATATCAGTTCCACAAAATCACCTCTGACTGTTCACAAATCACTAACTGAAATGTCCACTTCCCGCACGGTATTCATGGAGCATTCAGAAAAGAAGCGAGCCGCGTGGAACCAAAAGAAGCGTGGAGCAGAACTTTGCTGCGTTGCCACATTAAATGTGTGACACATCATTTTCAAAACATAATGAATAAATTCCGTTTAGCAGTCCTTCTTGTGGTTAACCATTTCTTTTAACTAAATACAAAGTTGCTGTGTGTTGTCATTATTTTGAATTTCGGTCCAGGATCAATAATGTGTTTGTCTGTATGTCTATTTATCTATCATCCTTCTCCCTGGTAATGAATCTGTTTATTGTTGTTGGCCGGGTGGTCACGCAGAACATATGTCATCACTTTTTCCACATTCCTGAGCTGCAAAGCCAGCTTCTCTTTCGCTTGTTGATCATTAAGGCTCTATTACTACCTCACTTGGTGGCACATAGGTACATCAGCAATGGGTGGCTTCAACCCCCCAAGCTGGCTTGGTCCATTCAAAAATCACACCAAGAAGACTAGAAGGTGTCTCAGTCCCAGCTTGAACTGTTTTGTGAAAGAGCCTAACGAGTAACAGATACAGGTGTGGGGTTTCCATGGTGACCTTAATGAGCCACTGACGGCAGCTTTACCATTTCTTTGGATCTTGGTTCTCTTTACACTTCTTATACAGTTTATACATTAAAATGTCTGCATTTTGTCAGCTTGGATTATTACAAAGGGAAGCCATAAATTACTACTATGACTAACTGAAGAAAGTTGATATATGTTGGAGTTTTGGTCAGTACCTGCATTGGAACCCCATAAATTTTCTAGTTTAATTCAATCCTGTGACATTCACAGAGTCAGGACAACCTGAAGTAGTCATGGGCTTAACTAAAGCAGAAACAAGACATTAAGCAACTTACCTAAAGCCCTGCAAATGTATTGTTGAAAAAGAAATGTACAAAGAAGAAAAGCCTTTGTTAAAACTTCTGCTTGTAGCAGTGGAACAAAGGTATGAATATTTCACATATGTTGTTAATGGCCTGTACACATCCCTTCAAATACTTTCTTAATGTACCATAGTCAAAACAAGTTTGCACAAATGCAAACCAACTCATCTAGTGATGAGAACAGAAGGCCAAAGAGATTATTCACATATAAAACATTTAAAACCAAGTGAGCGCCAGTGGGCTGATTTTGCTAGTTTTGTCTAGCCCATCTGTGATTCTTGCTCCTCTCCCCAAAAGATTTGAGAGATTCAGCAAAGTCCAGCTGCGGGCCTACTCCCACCTAATTGAGGATTTGGAGTTTGCTCATAGTGGTCCTCTAGGATTACTGAGAGCTGTCTGGGTCTCATTATTCTGTAGTGAATTGTTGTGCAATGAAGTGATATCAAAATTCAGGGATAAGTTGAGAAAAGAAGGTGCGGCAAGTTCTTCAGCTGCACTTTGTCTTCAAGCATCACACGGATCTGTGTGGAAAATGGAAGGACCACATTAGTCAACATAATTCCTCTTTGCAAGAAGGAAATTTTCCTCATGCTTGCAAATGTGAAGTTAACTTTTCACAAAGTGGTTTTGTTTATTATTTAAATTTTAATACTGACTTTGCTGAGACAGATAAAGTGAATAAGCAAAGGGTTGCTGTGCATTTTGATTCATAATTATGTTGTCTTACAGGAAGCATCAAAGCTCATCATTCAGGAAGGTCAGGAAGGTATTGGAAAGTGGTGCAGCTCTGCAAACTGTAATCTAAAAATCTTCCAAGAGGGTAAGACGATGCTGGTGGAAAGCAATGAGAGTGAGTATCAATGACATTCATGATCAAATATTTTGTTTTCACACAGTTTTATATGTTTCTGAGCTGTTATGTGGCCACAACTGATAACTGATATATTGTTTTGTTTGACTGCATCTGCAGTTAAGCCAGCTAATTTGGCTGAAGCCCTCCAGAGTGAAACACTGAAGAGTAAGGTAAGGGGACAGCATGAATGCAATGACACAACTATGACAAGCATGTCCATTTAAAAATCCAACAATCTTTGTTTGTTATGATGCAGCAAAACATTATTACCAAACACAAAAATTCTATAAAGTCGAACAATTTAACAGATATTAAGCTAAAATTATGTTTGATCATCATTACACACCTTATGACTGATCCTCAACTCCTCTGAGCACTGATTGTGTGATATCTGTGTTTAAAATTTTGCCATTAGTTATTGGAACCAGCTCTGTTAGCAAAATACTTCATGAAGCATTGAATGGCTTTTTAATGAGACTTTCTAAAGGTAATCAATGGATATATATATACAACTGAATAACCTTTGGAGTCAAAATGGCCGCCACAGCCAATTGATCTTAGAAAACAGAAAGATGGTTATAACTCAGCCAATTTTACAGGTATTAATCTAAAATTTTGGTGTGGTAGTAGATGAGCATCATCCCCAACACATGCATAGAGCACAACATGTTGCTCAACAGCTTTGCCTAATAGTTTTGCATTAAATGTTGGAGTCAACCCGTTTGTTTGCTAGCAAAATAGCTGATAAAGCACTGTACGGATTTGAGGAAAACTCTCAGAAAATATTTGTAGGCTTTACATTTATAACTTTTCAACTTTTTGATTTAGGCCAATTCAGTGTTGCCGCCACAACTAATCAAACTTAGCCTACATAAAATGGCTGTACTTCAGTAAATTTTGCAGATATTGAGATAGAATTTGGTGTTTTAGTAGCTGAGAGTCATTCACAACACATACTTTGAGTACTAATTTATTGTGCAAGATATTACACGAGATTGTACATTATGTCACTTTCAAGCATTGACAAAAATGGCTATAATGCTGCTGGCCTACGAGGAATGCTTGGCCTTTTAATATAGACAAAAAACTACAAGAAGTTGAGCATTACACAATAACCTGCTAATTATGGCGCATTTTTGTTAATTTCTTGTGATGAAGAACAATAAAATGTTGTTATTCTGATAAATGTATGGTCTTTTCTTTTGTCACATCTTTGTCTTTTAAATTTTGTTGTAGCTGGGTTTGACAAAGACTGAGACCCCGCAATCATCAAGTACATCTGTGCTCTGGGGAATCCTGGTCTCTGGTCTCCTGGTTGCCATTGGAATCTTTGTGTGGTACTTCAAATGTCAACGGAAGCCTGGCCCTAAGGGCGCGAGGCTGGTAAGCATGTTAATGTGTGTATATATTAATAGGTGTGTATGTGTGTGTGTTGGAGTTATTCTAATTTGTTTACAGGGAATATTTCTCCTCATTCAGTCTGAACTTTGACATGTGTTTTTATAGGATTTTTTAGCATCTGCTAGTGTCTCCAATTAAAGCACTACTGTGGGTTCACTGTCCCTATGAATGGATTTCATGACTAAAATTTGTGCTTCAGAATAAATCGGAGCAGTTCCATTTCCTTTAAAAAAATGCCTGCCTGTGTTTTAATTAGAGAATGTAGTTGGCCAGCCATCACAGAAAATGTGCAGAGCAAGAGAGAGTGGGTCTGATCCAGAGACCCACGCCCTGCTCTCTGCTGCTTTATGCATTTACAAAGCTCAAGGTTTCATCTAGCTGCCAGACATAGCTGTTTCTCACTCGTGATATCATGGGACAGAGACCATACAAGAGGGTGTGTTTGTGTTTGTACTGTAAACACGATGGGTTAGTGGATCCATATGTTTTTGTGTACACTCTTCTATTTGATTAAGAGAGAAAATGTTTTATGCCAACCCTGACAGTGTTTTACTTTTGTGTCTACACTTATAATTAAAAAGCACTACAACTTCTTTTGTATCAGGGTATAATTAAAACCTGTTCGGTCATAATTGCATGTTGTTTGTGCTGCTCACACACAGCTAGTTTAGCTTTCTTTCTAGTTAATTAATCTATTGCATGGTTTTGCAGGTTAGACAGGAATAATTTTAGAACATTATAAAGAGCAGATTGTTGTTAATATGCCCTGATATGTAAAACCCTAGAAGTGAAAGAGGGTGACTGTAAGTCTTTTCAAGGCCCTGTAAAGACAGGTTGATATTTCATAATGCCCTGATGTCTAAAACTTTACTACTGAATGGGGGTGTACTTCTTTTTACTTTCACTGTTGATCCCATACCAGCACACTGAGTCTGTTTTTTTCTGGACAATGTACAATAGCTGTACAGAAAAAACTACAAAATGTTTCTACTGTAGACAAAATGAAGATAGAAACTTTAGATCAAATGGTAGCAAGACATAATGCTGCCTGATACATACCTGGCACTTAGCCGATACAAACCTGGTAAGTACCTCCCCGGTACATACTAGGTACAAACCAGGTTTACCAAGTGCATACTGGGTACATACCAGGCTTTGCTACTTACTGCTACTAATCTGATTTATCTCCAAACAACAAATATTCAAATATTCTTACTATTGTTTTCATTTTCCCTCTTTTTAAAGTATTGTTTTCTTGTTCTGTATTTGCAGGCAGAGGAGGCCTATCCAGTGGATCAGGAGAATCAGGGGAACACCCTTGTATCCGAAGCCCCCCTGAACCCCCCTCCTGAAACCCAGGAGAAACCTAATGTTAATGGAGAGTCCCCCGAGGCAGATAAGACCCCGACTCCTCCCCCCACCAATGGCTCCACTGCCAAGACAGCAGACACAGGGCTGTAAAAGAGTCCCACATCTACCTTAGCCCCACTAACACATTCATTCACACACATACATAGTTATATTTTGAATCCAATCCTGCTTAGTTACAGAGACCAAGCTAAAGAAGACATGGGAGATAAAAACAACCTTCCTTACATCAGTCGTCTGTCGTTTTGGTCCTGTTCCCCTTAGGCTGCATGCCTCCACAAACATCAGGAAAAGTAGTCTGATGATGACAATATTGTCAAAAATGAAAGATGCTGGTGATGATGAAGGCTCCTGTCAGGCTGAGATCAGCAAGTAGAGACTTGTAGTTCTGGGGGTGAAAGGGCTGGGGGTTTTTTGTTTTTCATATAACAACAATTAGCATCCAATTCCTTTGATTACTACAGTCAAAACCAGCTGAGTCTCTGCACAATATCTGGTTTAAAACTCCAACAAAACCCTCTACTAACACAATATAAGCACGTGAATTTTTTTTTTTTTTTTTTTAGTTTATCTGTAAAGCCATAATACGTAGACAGAGAGGAAATAAATCCCACTGCCTTGACATCTGTTTACAAACTTGTGAGAGAGAAAACAAATTATGCTCTCGTCTCGGACTGCAAATATGTGCTGCATGTCTGTGTTAACATTTACTCACATTTCTAGTGTGCATAAACTGTATATATCAGGACTTGCATTTAAGCTTTTTTTTGCAGTATGTACTGTAAGTCTGAGTACTTGATAAAGAGTGAAAGATTTTTGAGTAACTGACAGAAGAGTGTGAATGTGCATGTGACATTAGCCATGAAAACTGTACAGTTTTGTAAAATGAGTCGAGCTGCGGTGAAATGCGGTTTTACACACAGTTCTCTTTGGGTTTGAACTAAAAAACTGTCGTGATCAATCAAACTTTTCTCCCTGTTAGAGCAACAGATGATGACTGTCAGCTCTGTTGCCCTGTTTGTCAGTTTTATTCTCATTTTAATTTACTCTACATCTTTGTTTTATTCTCTGTAGCTTCATTTGTGCCATATATTTCAGTTTCACAACATATTTTACCTAAATATATTTTGTAACAACCTAACAGTATTTGCTGTAAGCCAAAAACATAAGGAAATGTACTCAAGGTTTTGACAATTCTGATATATTTTTTATATAACCCTTGTGTTATTGTTACTATGTGTTGACAAGCTTGATATTAAAAGATTTTTTTTCCAATAACTGCAGCAGAAAAAATGCAAAGAGAAAACTGTATTGATTTCTCTTTGTGATTCATTTTGTATCTTTTTGAGCACAGTCTCTCCAGAATACGTGCCATTTGTCCACTGCACAAAACATAGCAAATTCACCAAAAACAGCTTAAGCTTTGTAGAAATTGACACAGATTCAGGGTTACTCCACGTTCATTTTTTGTAAAGACCTTTTCTGGCTTTAAAAATCACAATATTCACAAATTTGTGTCACATTAAGCTATTCTGCATCGTCAGAGATCATAAAATCCGATTAAAGTTACATGTTTGCATTTTTATTTGCAAATTGTGAATTTCACATGCTTCGTATTATGCAAAAACGTCCTTGATCAAAAAAGCTAACAAGGATGCGATATTAAGCAAAATATAAAGGTAAAGTTTGAATAAAATAGCAAATAAATAAATTTGGATTTTTAGTTAACAATTGCATCAAATCATGTTAATTCTGCCTTAGCAAAAATTCAAAACACTATCATCTAAGAAAGTCCATTCCATCTGATTGTGGTGCTGCAACCTTTTGGACACATGGATAAATGTAAACATGAGATGTTTTCCTAACTGCCCTGTCTTTTTTATTATTTAATTCCATCATGAATGTTTAATTTTACTCACCTTTAACATAAAAATGAGAAAAACAAGAAATAAATGCCTTCTTATAAATTGCCTTGTTTTGGTCTCATTTTAAAATTATCAGTTCCCATTGAATATATGGGAAGAAAAGAGGTGTTTGACCTGCAGGAGAATAGTGTATACCCATAACATGCTTGTGCATGAATGCATCTGTTTTCTACCACAAGAGAAAAGTGATTCCCACAAACTCCACATCTGCTTTATATAAGCAGTATTAATGACATCACTTTACACTGTTTTGTTTTTCCCTCACTGGGTGTGGCAAGAAAAACATTTCCTCTATGCTTTTTCTCTAAATGGAAAACTCATTATTTTGTTAGCATGCTACATATTTTTTTTGTATTTATGTTACATTTTTAAGGTTATTTGCACCGTATGTCCCTTTAAATTTAAGTAACTTGTGCATTTCCAGTTTTTCTTAATCAGAAGACAAAGCCCTAAGATCAGTTTTCATCTGGCTGTGTCCCTTTCTGCAGCCTGTGAGGAAAATGTTTCCTCAAGGCCATTTTGCAGTTTTGTTCTTTAAAAAGCAGCACATGTACACAGGAAGTACGGGCATGAATATTGGTTAAGAGTGGTCCTCTAGAATCTGAGGCAGCAGCTGCTGCGTGTTGTAGATTTAAAAGGTGCAATCTCAGTGAAGCTTCCTGCATGAATACGCTCAGGCCTAAATCTGTTTCATTCCTCCTCCTGACCACTTAGCATCAATTCTTTGTTTGGGTGTTTGTGTAAAGTGCTAAGGTGTTCTGATTCTATTTGAGATGAGCAGAACAGTGAAATCAAAGGGCTATCTGAGCTCCAAACTAGTTTTTTTTTTCTTTTTTCAGCAGCACACTTTAGAGTGTTATAGGTCAATCAATCCATTTTCTTTCTGACAGGAAAGCTGGTCTCATTCTGGCTTCAACCTCCAGGTCCATCTGAGAGGTCTAGTCATATACAGTCCTTGGTCCATTGTAAGTAAATTGCACTTTGCAGGCAGTTTAGACCAACAGATTCATTATACCAAGAGCAACAAGTTGAATTATCTTTGAATATGTTTGCAGCAACTATCCTCATTTCAGATGCAAACAGCCTTATTTTCTCTTCCATAATAATAAGTGGCCTTGGAGATAGTAGCCTTTTAGCCTCAGTTTTCAGATTTGAATTAGTCATCTCACATAGACAAATAAAAACACTATTTAGTTTGAGCTGCTTGTAACACTGTCTTTAAAAAAAAAAAAAATCAAAGAGCAGTGTCTATTTAAACTTGTGTCCATGAAACCTACTGAAATTGTGGACAAGTTGGAGTGAAACCCAATTTGTGGCTCAAAAAATATCCACGTTCAATTATAAGTTTCTATTTGTGCAGCAAACATGACTTCTTTCTCAGCTCCAAAGAATTAGGAGAATTTTTCAATCAGAAACCAGTGGTGATAGGAGAATGAAAAACTTTGGTCATTTTGCTGAACCTTGTCTTCAGCTTTTTGTAAGCGTCCCCAGGCCTCAGCCCGCTCCCCTCCCATCCTTCATTCCAACCAGACTTTAGTTCCCCCAGACCTCTACTCCTCCATCTAGCCAAGAGTAGTGTCTGTGAAATGGAATCTGGGATCATGAACAAAACTCAGCTGGCTGTTTTGATGGTGGGGAGGCTTCCCGCTCAGCATAGTCACAGCTGCCAAATACGTTATCTTTTACCTCTATATGCCAAACCCCTCCCCGCCACTCTCCTCCTCAGCTCATAGATGGTAAGATAATACGGAATAGACTGGGTAATAAAGGAGAGCACACAAGAGACCAAATGAGACCCTAAGGTTATTAGGTGTGGTCTTTACTTAATCTGAAGTTAAACATTGAAGAATGTTCAGGTTCATGGTGAGTTTAGGGGGACACTACATGGGTATTTTCATTAATTCCTGCACTAAAAATTATTTGAAACATCATGACACAGTGGGGCAGAAATCTGAAATATTGACACTTGCATCATATTTTTCTCCTTCTAAGGTTTCAGTGAATGAAGACAACAAGGAATATCTGCAATGTCCTTCATTTCAGAAGCACCACTGGTGCTTTTCACACTGACAGAAAGGAATAACTGCACAAGTAGACATTTGTTCATTAAGTTACAGGCTATGATACCATCCCAAGTCTAAAAATGTGGCTATGTTTCAATTGACAGTTACACTTAAAGCTTTTTGCCACTTATTTTACAGCATTACAAACAACTTGTTTTGGGTGGAAGCACAGGGCAGGGTGTCAAACATACATGTACAATCTAGATGACCCCAAACCACATACTAGGAAATGTTGACATTTCTCCCTGTTATTTGTCATCACATTCATTCTATGGACTTTTGTAAAAAATATATACAAAGGCCACTTGTACTGTAGCTGTTTAGTCTTCACTGGCAATGTTTCAGCTGAGCATAAAGTTATATCTCAGATCATCACAACACGTGCTAGAGATGTTTGAAAAACAGTAACTGAAAAAAAGCACGTTTTAAAAAGGTATTTCAAGAATTTTACATGTTTATGTCTGATAAAGATTTAAAATAAAAATGGGATCCTGCCAGCAACTCAGACAGGAAACAGAGTTGCAACCTGCATAATTTGAAAAGCCTTTTTAGTGTTTGGTTTATTGATCAAAATGTGTAATATGATCCTTTAAACTACACCAACCTCTAACCTGGAAGCAATTAAAACATTTTTACAAAGCTGCTATTAGGATTCAGTAGTCCAGGCTCTCCCTCCTCTTCCTGTGTTAGGTTTTCCACCTAGGAGGCGCTGACTGCTCAACAGCAGCTCACAGCTGTCACTGATCCCAGCTGATTACAGGATTTAAGGCATTACTCTTTGTTGGACTGTTGAAGTCCCTTGTTGAAGTTTTATTCAGTCATTCAGATTGTCCTGCCCAGATTTCTGAAACTCCTTTGGAAAATCCTCCTAAATAAAGTGAGAAGTCAGCTCAGCCTACTCGCTTGTATGACCAACCTACTCCAGGATCCTTGGACTCCAGGATCCTTGGACTCCAGGATCCTTGGACTCCAGGATCCTTGCCTCTCCTGGAAACTATTCATTCTAACCTTTGCTCTGTTTCCTTCCACAGACATTGCAGAATATCAACTTCCTGTGTACTTCAAAATAAAATGTTTGGTCAGTATTCTAGAAGCCAGTAAGTAAACTGTGCAAACATGACAGCTGCTTCAGCAAATTTAGCAAAACCCATTGGCCTATCAGTCATTAATGAACAGGTGTGAATATTAGCAGGCTTTGAAAAACAATATGATTTTGTAGTCTGACATAAACACTGCGCTTGAACTTGCTAGAATTATTCACATTTGAAATTGATTAAGTGTCACCTTTGCATGAACCACAGCAGGCTGAACATATCAGTTAGAAATGCACATTAATAACCAAAAAAAATAAAAAAATACATGCCTAAAGTACAAAAATACTATATGTACATTTATGGAAATCCACTGTGCAGTGTCAAAGCTGGAATCTACATTAAGGGAGGTGTTCTCAGTAAGACATATGAGGCCCAATGGGCTAATCCAGTGTGTGAACATGAGGGAGTGACTGAACACATTGTACATGTTTCTGGGTGAGCAGACAGCCTTATCAAAAGCTAACCAGTCTTTAATCAGTTCATTCTTTAATAATAATAATAAGAAGAAGAAGAATGGAATTAGATTGTACTTTTTCTTCTTCTTTGTTTTTATTGGAATTTTCCAAGAGACTCTCCAGCCTCTTAAAAGCAGCAAACATATTCATGAACAACTGATTAACTTGGGGAAAACCCATATTTCACATTTTGTCTCCATAGACACCTCCACAACCAAAACAATGGAAACTTAAATTGATATCCCATCTGCTCCCTGCACATTTCTTACTGCTGTTGTCTATTACCAGCATCCGCAGTATAGGAAACAATGTGGAAAACACTGTGTCTTATTTCCAGTGATGCAACACTTCACAGATGCTACTTCACACCCTTTAGTAAACAGCTGTAAGAGTGCTTGTAGTCCAATGCAGTCAAATGATTTCAAAAATCTGCTCCAAGTACTTCTGATGTATTTGCACTATAAAACACTGAAGTAAGTCCAATTTTCTAAGCTATTGAAAGGTAAAACATATGAATAAATTGTAGCTTTTTATCACTCTCAAGTAGACACTTGAACAGCATTCTACAGTAAATTAAATTTAGGTTAGAAACCATAGGTAAAGTGAAACATGCATGTGATATTATTGGGTTAGGATGCCCTCTGCTGTGACCTTTGGGACAAACAGCACAGTCGAGTTTAAAAAAAACTCAAAGAATTATGCTAAATCCAAACAGTTTGTTTACATTTACAGATATAAATTACATGGTCTGGTCAGAATTTAGATTATATGCTTGCAAAACCCTTTGCTATATATATATATATATATATTTTTTTTTTTTTTCTTTAAGCTATAGTGTGTTCCTTATTCTGATGGCTGTCACAACAGATCTAGGCTGTCTGTATTTGTTGAAATGTATTTGAACCATCTACAATCAGATTAGTAAATTTTACATTGATCTGTTACATTTTATTCATTTTTAAAGGACATTATAATGTGCATATAAATACACATATGCACAAGTGCTTTCTGAACACACCAATACTTACAAAGACGGAGGTCTCCTATGGCGCAAGCGCGTTGGGCAAATTTAATGTTTTTAAGACCTGTTTTCTCCCTTATTTTTCAAAACTTTACCGGAGAAAATACGTCAAAGCTTGTTTTATGGTGAGCACTCACTACGTCACGTATTCTGCACATACAATATAACGAAGATCAGATGTCTCACTCCAATTAGAATTCAAAACCAAACATTTTAACAGGTTTTTTAGCATAAATTTTCTTAAACTAATTATCAACTATGAACTTATTTATTACCTTGTGTATGTAACTTAGTCACGTAATGAACTTATTGCTGTCTTTGAATAAAAGGCAGAACATCCACGGGTCGACCTTTCAATTAGGCGAACTTTATGACAGATGGATGTGACATCAGCCCCCATGGTGGGAGTCCCATGCTCCGGCAGCGGGAGGGTGGTGAAATGCAAATCGAGCTGCATTCAGCTCTGGGCGCAGGAGAGGTGCGCCCCAGAACCGTCCTATCTCTTGTACTAAAGAGGAGCTACTGCGCATGTACAACTTTTAACAACAGTCTATGGGCAAAGATTACGTCACCAATCAGACAACGTCGAAGAACGAAACAACTTTACTTATCATTAACTATAAAATATTTATCTTACACAACTAAATATATATATATATATTTGGAAATATTTTTATTTTACTATTTATTTTGTAATTATTTTTTTTACGTCTTATTCAAGGTAATGTGAGTGGTGATGCGGCGCCCTTTATTGGCCAGCCGCCACTGCATGTTGGAGTAGCTCTGTTACATTCACTCTGAGATATTGCTTTTGAAAATGTTATTCCTCTTTTTTTCTTGATGTAAATCACTTTTTTTTTATCATTATTTCCTCTGGTATTGGATGCTGTGCAGCTGGAAGGATTTTTACTGAAACCTTTTTTACTTTTGGACATTTTGTTATGATGCGTAACCATGACAACAAGTGTTAAATGTGAAGAGAACCCTGAAGTCCAGTCATGGCCAGAACCAAGCAGACTGCCCGTAAATTCACCGGAGGTAAAGCTCCCAGGAAGCAGCTCGCCACCAAAGCTGCCAGCAAGAGCGCCCTGACCACCGGCGGAGTGAAGAAGCCTCACAGCTACAGGCTCGGTACCGTGGTTGTCAAGGAAATCCACCACTACCAGAAGTCCACTGAGCAGCTCATCCAGAAGCTGCCCTTCTAGCACCTGGTCCGGGAGATCACACAGGACTTCAAGACCGACCTGAGCTTCCAGAGCTCAGCCTTTATGGCTCCGCAGGAGGTCAGCGAGGCTCACCTGGTGGGGCTCTTTGAGGACACCAGGACTGAGGATACATCAGGACAGACCGCTACAAGAGATCCTTCCTGCCCACAGCCATCAGCATCTAAAACAACTCTTTAACAAAACCAGCATTATGAGCTACAACAACATTTATTTTAAACTGAAACTAATTAATAAAGTATCTTTGAATAGATTTGAATATCCAACCTAAAATAAACCTCTGGTGGAGCACTAAAGAGACAGACTTTTAGTTTTCAACAAATGACGCCACAACTGAGAGAGAAACTTAACTGGAAACCTTTGAACCAGTTTGTAAATCATTTGAAACTGTTTATATCCCATTAAAGGAGATGCTTCAACTTAAAAACAATATTTTCTTCAATGATGGAGCGTTATAGT
The DNA here is from genome assembly GCF_001649575.2 of Kryptolebias marmoratus. Classification (NCBI taxonomy): domain Eukaryota; kingdom Metazoa; phylum Chordata; class Actinopteri; order Cyprinodontiformes; family Rivulidae; genus Kryptolebias; species Kryptolebias marmoratus. Next base: position 7,372,124 of record NC_051437.1, on the reverse strand, counting down.
TACCTTAAGATGTAACTTGTAGAAAATATATAACTTGTCCACAAGAACCTTGTTTGTCTCCCATCCAAACTGTCATTTTAACACTTTATTTTCTTTATTAAACACCAAGCTTCTGTTTTCTTCATTTGTGATTATTTAACACCAATTAGTAAAAAATACATTTTATGTTTTTTAACATTTAAAAATATTATAATTTTCTTTGTTGCCATTAGGACAAAATAAGTTGACCAAAAACATCTGGGTCTAAGACTCAAAGAACCTGATCAAAACATCTGGATAAAGAAAATAAATAACAGGAACAAAAACATCAAATAAAATCAGAGTTAAAATTTATTTGTTTTATCTGGTTTTCAACCAGCCTGAGCAGAAAGTTCTGAGGGGCAGCCAGAGTTCAGCTGATGACCCCTGAGAACAGAGGAGAGGCGTTCGGTTGGTGCCCGCTGAGGGCGGAGGAGAGGAGCTCAGTTTGTGCCCGCTGAGGGCGGAGGAGAGGAGCTCAGTTGGTGCCCGCTGAGGGCGGAGGAGAGGAGCTCAGTTGGTGCCCGCTGAGGGCGGAGGAGAGGAGCTCAGTTTGTGCCC
>NC_051437.1:7242737-7370330 GCF_001649575.2 Kryptolebias marmoratus | reverse complement strand
GAGGAGAGGAGCTTAGTTTGTGCCCCCTGAGGTCAGAGGAGAGGAGCTCAGTTTGTGCCCGCTGAGGGCGGAGGAGAGGAGCTTAGTTTGTGCCCGCTGAGGGTGGAGGAGAGGAGCTGAGTTTGTGCCCGCTGAGGGCAGAGGAGAGGAGCTTAGTTGGATCTCACTGATGGTGGAGGAGAGATGACTGATGAGGATGAAGACGAGACGCTCAGATGACAGTTGCTGACGGAGGAGAGGTGGTGGTTGGAGAAGTTAAAGAAGAGGAGGACGACTCTCACAGATCCTATCAAGCAGAAAACAAGACAGACTTTAGAGCAACAAGTTCTGCTCACAGAAAACTGAACCTGAAACTTAAATCTTGGAAAGTTTCTTGTAGGCCTGCAGCTAAAGTGGTGAGGCTGTAATGGGAGCAAACCTTGTTAAAATCCAAGACGTTTTCTGGGTCTGCCATCCTCCTCATCTTCATCTCCTCTGCGTTTTCTTGGCCTCCGGTGTTTTGAGGTAGAGGAGGATGCAGACCCTGACTCCTCCTCTGAGTCGCTCCCTTTTCTGGCCCTCTTCCTGGCTGGATCGTCGTCCTCCTCCCTCTTCCTCTTCCTGGATGTCCCAGGCTGTTGGGCTGGTGGTAGAGCTGGTGCTGAGACATCCTCGTCAGAGCCGCTGTCACTTTCTGACACGTCGGCCCAGTAGCTTTCATCGTCTTCTTCCTCATCTGCCCTTGGAAGGTCTATTTGGCCCTGAGGTTCTGGGTTTATGCCGTCAGGTTGCTCCTCAGGATCCTCAAGTTGAGCCTCATAGTCCTCAGCGATGTTGACGCCATTAGCAGCGTTGTTTTGCAACAGAACAGAAAATTCATTCAGGATAGCCTGGATTTCCTGTAGAAGTTCTCGTTCTAACATGAACTCTACTAAACCCTCTATTAGTTGGAAGACGCCATCATAGTCTTCCTGCTCGATTCTTTCTATGATTTCACGCCGACGCACTGCAGAAACATTTAGAAAATGTAGAGTTACTTGTTTTTGATTAGTACAATTACCACTAACCAACACAACTTTCTTCCCACTATGTAGATCTATATTACAGATATGAAATTACATGTACAATGCTGTGGAAAAGCCTTGAGTCACCCATCTTTTGTCAAACATTTCAGTCAAGAAGACAAACATTTTTGTAATCTTTCAAACTCCACTTCTTTGAAATTTCTTCAGGTGTTTTGAAAGTTTTCATTTATATATTTATTCAGTTATTTGGTGGGTTAAGCCACTAAAGTCTGACCTCCGAATCCAGAGCTTCACATGTGCCACATGTCAACATGTTTTCATGTGGAAAGTTTTTATTTAAGGGACGGCTGTCATGGCCCGATATCAAGACTAAGATTGCAATAAAGGTAGAAAAGGAAATTAGAGGTGGTTTAAAACAACTTTAGCACAGCACTGCACGGTTATTGTACATGTGTTGTGATATCTACAGATTTTGTCTTGTTAGCAAAGGTTTTTACTGTTGTTCTCAGTATTTAACTTGTTCTAGTAAGAAAGCTGTTTAAAGTCAGACGATGGAAGAACCATTAGAAACCAGAAAAAGGAAAAGTCCTTACTGAACACGTCGACGTGAGGGCCGTCTCCTTTATCCATATTCACTGAAAATACAACGAAAAACAGCAGTTTTAGACTGATTTGATCCTAATTCATTTTGCTACAGTAATTATACTACAGAGAGCACCTGTTTCTAAACTCACCTGAACTAGAAGTTCTTAAGAAGGAAGAGTCCAGGCTGCTTGGAGCGCTGCTCGTGGAAACTCAACAATATTTTTAATGCCTTGCTGCAAACGACCAATAGTGCACAGTTCACTTACAGAAAAATGACTGATCTGGACTCAGTCTGGGTTCAGAATGCTGCCTGGTCGTCATGACGTCTCATTTATGTCACAATGACAGGAACTTCTAGAACCTGACGGCTTTAATCTCTTGTGTTTGGGTGCCTCGGCAACAAAAAATCAAATCAAAACATTCTAAAATCAAATTAAATTAAACTGAAAACTACAGTCTTTACTTACTAAATCTGTGACAATAAGTTCCCATCAACCACAAAATATATTATAAAAATGTAATTAAACTATGAGATTATTAAAGTTCAGACTCTATGACTTTATAACTTCAGGAGTCAACCCAATTTAACATGGCCACAACAGTTAATTGACCTTTGCTTAAACAAAAATGGTGATAAATCAGAGATTTTTTACAGATATTGAAGTATAATTTATTGTGGTTGTAGCTGGGAGTCATTCACAGCACAGACTCTGAGCATGATATTTTATGATAATATATGAGATTGTACACAACATTTATTTACGATTTGAACAAAAAGCTACAACTCGATTATTTTTTTATGTTTTAAAGAAGATTTTTTTTCCAGTTGAGGCAGATAGTTAAATTTAAGCCCATCTTAACCAGACCTGACCTTGAGAAAGTAGTTCCTGCCTTCATTACAACCAGACTTGATTATTGTGATGCACTTTATGTTGGGGATAGTCAGGTCTCCCTTTCACATTTGCAGCTTGTTCAAAATGCTGCGACTCGGCTCTTAACAGGAACACATTGGTTTAAACACATTTCACCAGTTTTATGCTCCCTTCACTGGCTCCCTGTGGCTCATAGAATAGATTTTAAACTTCTCTTGTTGACTTATAAATCCCTACATGGGCTCTATCCCCATATCTCTCTGACTCACTTCAACCTTCTGTTCCTTACCGGGCACTGAGATCAGCTGCTTTTGGTTCTCCTGAAAACCAGGATGAAACTCAGAGGAGATCTGGCTTTTTCACCAGTGGCTCCTAAACTTTAGAACAACCTGCCCTCTGACATTAGACAGGCATCTTCTCTATTACTTTTTAAATCTCTTTTAAAAACACATCTGTTTTCACTGGCTTTTAATACAGTTTGAGTTGCTGTTTTTCTGATATGTTTACTAAACTTGTGTTCTGTTTGTTGCTTAATATCTAGTAGTTAGTACAGTAGTATATCTAATAGTTTTATTTTATTATTTTATTTGTGTTATGTTATGACAGTTGGTGTAAATTGTGAAAGACTTTGGTCTACTGCTGTTGTTTTTAAATGTGCTATAAAAATAAATTTGACACTGACATTCTCATCATCGATAATCTAAATTTAAAACTCTGGCATTAAAGCTGATTGTGAGGATCTGGGTTTGGCCCTGCCTTTTGGGCAGTGCCACTAATCATTCCTCCACAGGTGTTCCAGTTCCTACTGATGAGACCAGCCGGTACTTAAGCAGCAGGCTGGGATCAGATCTTCGCTGGAGCATCGAACCTTCTGGGTTAGATTCTCCGCCACAGCGTCTAACCTAACTTATGCTCCTAAGCTAATCACGTTCTCTGTTTTGTGCCTACGACTCAGGTTTTTGCCACGCCACGACTACGGATCTGAAGAACTACTTACCTGGATAATCACGGATACTTACCTCGCTGCTACCTGGCTCCTCGTCGGGAACTACTGGAACCGCTCCGCTCCTCCTCGACGCCGCAACCTCCTGCTAGGACCTGTAAGCAAACAAAGAGACATTATAATCCTCGCAACCATCTTGGAAACCAAAGCTGTACCCGAGACTCACCCGGTTCTCCTTCTCTTGCAGACTCCCCCAGGAAATGATCACTGTACATAGCTTCACCTGTAAATAAATGCACTTACCGTTATCCTCGTCTCCGTGTGTGGTTTTGGTCTCGCTCTCTAGACAGAAACCCCCGGGTTTATGACACTGATGGGGGATGTGCCTTTCTCCTAGGAATTCTAAGGGCTTCAGGATTCAACACTTTTTTAGTTATCGTTTCCCCTCACAGTTATCTTCCATCCATCCATCCATCTTCTACTGCTTATCTGTGGCCACGGAGGCAACAGGTCCAAGGGAGAAAAACCAGACATCCCTCTCTCCAGCTCCTCTTGCTGAAGTTGAGCAACTTGCATTTGCAACTAAAACACAAGCATGTAATCTGTTGTTACACCGGTCGAGCTTGGGGTCGTAGCTTAGATTAGAGGTTCATCTTTGAGAACGTTTACAAAAGGTTGTGTTTAGGCTGTCCACATGTGAGGGTGGATTTAAGGATATGTTACTCTGTAACCCAGTTTCAATAGATACAGTTTAATCACTGTTTTTGTCTTTATGTAAGAATAAAACAATAAAAATCTTTGTTTTCCACAAAAGTCTGTTCCTGTGTGTACAGGGTCTCAGTGTGTTTTACTGATATTGTGCTAAACTGTGATGTAGTTGTTGCTGAGAGTCATTCACAACACATCCTCTGATCCAGTGGCAGCTGGTGGAGTTTTCTCCAGGGGGGGCTATAAGTCCAAAATAGACAAATACCAAAACATATACTAAGGTATCACACCAGTGTATTTACATGAATTAAAACAACAAAAGCAACATTATAATGTACATATAAATGCACATATGCACAAGTGCTTCCTGAACACACCAATAAGACGGAGGTCTCCCAAGGCACAAGCCTGTAGGACACATTTAGCATTTATAAGACCTGTTTTCTCACTTATTTTTCAAAACTTTACCGGAGAAAATACGTCAAAGCTTGTTTTATGGTAGGAGTACTCACTACATCACGTATTCTGCAAGTTACTGCGCACGTACAACTTTTAACAAGAGTCTATGGGCAAAGATTTTTGCGCCCCGGGGCGGAAATATGTCACCAATCGGACAACGTCGAAGAACAAAACAACTTTACTTATCATTAACTATAAAATATTTATCTTACACAACTAAAAATATATATACATATATTTCGAAATATTTTTATTTTACTATTTAATTAATTTTTTTACGCCTTATTTAAGGTAATGTGAGTGATGGCGCGGCGCCCTTTCGCCCTCTATTGGCCAGCCGCCCCTGACTGTCACCTCACAATAAGAAGGTCACTGGTTCACCTCCTGACCTGGGGCCTTTCTGTGTGGAGTTTGCAAGATCCCCCCATGAGGGGGACGCAACTCCAGTTTCCTCTCACTGACCGAAAACATGCATTGGTAACTCTAAATTTTCCCTAGGTGTCAGTGAGAGTATGAATGGTTGTTGGTCTTGTTTTCCTCTATGTCTCCCTGTGGTGGACATGTGACCTGTACAGGATATACCCCACTTCTCACACAGCGACTGCTGGTGATAGGCACCAGCTCCCTGTGACCCAGAAAGGTAAAGTGGGTAAAGAAAATGAATGGAGGGACTTTCAGCAGGTTTTGGGTCATGCCCAGAAAACCTTCAGACTAAGGCACCCAGTGCATCCTAATCAGAATCTCGAACCACCAAAGCTCACACTTTTTGATGCAGAGCAGGGTTGGAATGTAGATGGACCAGTAAATTAAGAGCTTGGCCTTTTGGCTCTTTTCCTTGACAGATTGAAGCAACACCCTCATTTCTGCAAACACGGCCCTGATCCATTGATTCATCTACTGCTCCATCTTACCATTACTTGTTAACAAAACGTTCAGGGACTTGAACTCTTCAGCTTGGTGAAAAAAATAACCCAATACTAAGGGAGCAATTTTTCTGGTTGAGAACCATGGCCTCAGACTTAGAGCAGCTGTCTCTCCTCTCAGCCACTTCACATACAGCTGTGTGCTGCCCCAGAACACACTGAAAGTCATAATCTGAGGACACCAACAGAACCATATTATTAGTAACAAAAAAGAAGCTGTATTGAAAAACAGGTTTCCAAACCAGACACTTTCCTCTCTATGACAGCATCTTGAAATCCTGACCATGAACACCACAAACAGGATTGGAGACAAGGGGCAGCACTGGCAGAGTCCAACTTGCACTTGGAACAGGCTCAAGTTTGTGCCGAGAATGTGGACACAGCTTTTGCTTTGATTATACTGGGGCCAGATAGCCCTTAAAATTGACCTGGGCATCCAATAATCCTATAGCACCCTCCAAAGAATGCCTTGGAGATTATGGTTATAAGACATCTACAGCTTAACAAAACATATAAACTGGAGAGTCAAACTCTCATGAGCCCCTTAACAACTCTGCAAGATCTAGTCCATTGCTCCGTGACCAGGATGAAAGCCATGTTCCTCCTAAATCCAAGGTTGAACAATCAGTCAAAGCTTCCCTTTCAACACCCTGGACTTAAAACTGTGATCTCTTGATAGCTATAACACACTCTCCATCTAGGCCCCCCTTTTAAGTAAGGTGCCACCACCCTAGTCCACAACTCAAGAGGTTTTGTTTCAGTTTATGCAACATCAAAGATACAGTTCAGCCATTAAAGCCGCACAATGTTCAGAGCTTTCAGCACCTCAGGGGAATTCAGTCCACTCTTAGCCGTCAGGGATCTTTTAAACTACCTTAGCCACCTCTGACAAGGTAATGGACTTGGCTCCTCAAAGGTGGACATAGTGACCAGATTAATCATTAAAGTGTTCCTGTCATCATCTGACATTACCCCTAATATGGGTTAGCATGTCCACACCCAAATTAAAAACAGTCTGGGATGGGGCCTGCTTTCCTTTTCCAAGTCGTTGAATAGTTTGCCAAGATATCCTTGAAGCCAACTGAAAATCGTTTTCCATGGCTTCTCTGAATTTCTCTCACACCCAAGTTTATGCCTCTGCAACCACAGAAACAGCAGTCCTTCGGGTCCTCTTGTACCTGACGGATCCTTCAGGAATCCTTCAGGAGATGTCCTTCAGGAGTCCTCTAGGACATACAATCTCTAAAAGCCTTCTTCAGCTTGGTATCCTCCATGACCACTGGTCTTTACCAACAAGTCATCAAGTTGCCACTATGACAGACAGCAATGGCCTTCTGGCCATAGCTTCTGCATGTATCTGCAAAAGGAACCTTGAACATGGCCTAATAGGATTCCATGTTCTTGAACTCTTCCGGGATGCGTGAGAAGCCTCCTCCAGATGTTCGCACTTGACCCTTACTATTTTTTTCAGTTTACCGATGCTGACAGTTAGCTTTCCCTGCCACTGGATACAACTCATCACCAGGTTTTCATCACTTGACAGCTCTGTACCTCTCTTTCCTTGAATGTCCAAGAAATAGGGCTGCAGATTTGATGACTTGATTACAAGACTAATTATCAACCTTTGGCCCAAGGTCTCCTGGTACTAAGTACACTTAGGGTTCACCATAATGTTTTGTTTTTTTTGTTTTTTTATATGGACAGTACATGCAAACCACAGAGGTCCAATAACAAAATACTGATAGGATTTAGATTAAGGAGGCTGCTCCTCTAGATCACTCCCCTCCAGGTGACTATGCCATTGCCCTAATGGACTTTGAAGTCTCACAGGAGAAGAACAGAAGCCCCAAATGTCATCCCTACCAGGACACCATCCAGAGACTCCAAGGAGGTTGGGTTACAGTATCTGAACTGCTGTTTGGTGCAAGGCACGAGCTGGATGCTTGCTAGTATAGTCACACCCATCTAATGTCTCTTACCTGGGACAACTGTGGCACAGGAGACAGTCCACCCCTCTCTTGGAGGTTGGTTTCAGAGCCCAAGCTCTGTCTTTGAATCATTTCGTCTGACTCCTCACATGAGACAAATTTACCATAAAAAATTCCTTCTAAAAGCTGATTACCCAGACAACATAGGACTAAGGGTTTTGAAAGTACTCAAACTTTTATATATTGTGAAGTAAAACCTACAAGCCTTTTTATATGTTCTCCAAGACAAATGCGTGTTTAGCATAAAAGCCAGAAGAGGTTCAGCAAGGTAGCAACTATGTTTCTGGTAGTTTATAACAATGATATTTCCCGCCTGTTAAAGAGGTTTTAAAAAATGGTGATAAGCCTATGGTGTCAAACTTTACACCTGTATCTATCATGCCTCCATTTTCTAAGGTCCTTGAAAAATGATCTGTAAAGAAACATGATAACTTTGTGGAGAAACATGAATTACTTATTGATAATCAACATGGATTTAGGAGGAATTGGTTGACATCTCTAGTTGTTTTAGTATGTAAAAATCAATAATACAAAACCACAGTTACAAAGAATAACGTGCGTTGTTCCAAAATGTTCAAAATTGGGACCAAAATTATTTATGATAAATTATGTTTGTTCTGTAACTAAGTATAAAACTACAATGTTTGCAGATGATAGCAACTTATTTAGGTCTGGAGTAGATATAAAACAATTAGAACAAACAGTAGAAAGTGAACTCATTTTGGTTTAAAAAGTGTTTTGATGCTAATAGGTTGTCTCCTAATAAAAAAAAGACACAATTTGTATTGCTTGGTGGTGGTAGGGACAATTTTCATAAATGCTTAAATTAAATGGAGTTTAAATTTAAAGAATCTATGAAACAAAAATTTTAGGCATGAATTTAGATCCACATATAGCTTTTATTAAAAATAAGTTATCTAAATGTGTTGGTAATTTGTATAGCGTTAGAACTACAAAACCAGTATTTGGTTTTAAAAACTCTTTAAATTTTAAGTTAATTTTGAATTATACTGTTAATTGATGTTTATTGTAAAGATTAAAGTGTACTTAAGATCAGTGAAACCATTTACCATGGTATTTTTTATAGAAAAAACAAGAAAAATTTGAGCTTCTCCCTGGTATATGCTTAATCCTGTAGTGTTTTTTGAATTGGGCATTTCAATCGGTCGGTTTTGATTATTAAAATTTTTCCTGTTTATATGAAGTAATAATGTCATGTGAAACGGGTGGCCATTTACAATTTCAGCATTTCAGAATGCTTGTATTGCATATTTAGCTTGGATTTTGCTAATCAATACATTTGATTTTTTTTTGTTTGTTTGTTTAATTGTTATTTTATTGATTGTTTTTATATTACTGTACTTTTCACCTGCTGCCTTTCAGGCCAGAGTTTTAAATGAAACTCATCTATATAGAGTTTTAACCATTTTGGGTAAACCTTGTAAATGACGTTATGCTCTCATGCAATATTCTGAGATCTCAGAAGATGTGCTCAGCTACTACCACACCAAATTCTAGTTCAATATCTGTAAAATTGGCTGAGTTATAGTTATTTTTGTGTTGGCTAAGATCCATTTTTTGTGGTTGTCTACTTAAATTGGATTGACTCCTAAAGGTAATGAACTATAGATGTATGTCAAGTGATTATTTTCTGAAACTTTCATTAAAGTGTGTCCAGTGGTTCATTAAATATATTGCTAGCAGACAGGCAGCGTTAACTCCAACAGTTAAGGGCAAAAGTTTAGAAACAATCAGTTAGTGCTCAAAGTACATGTTGGAGATAATGCTCAGCTACTACCAAATTTTAGCTCTGTAAAACTGACTGGGCCATAGTAATTTTCTCCAAGGTCAGCTGGCTGTGGCGGTCATCTTAAATTGACTTCAAAAGTTATTCAGATGTAGATGTGCATCCAATGATTGCTTTCTGGGGAAAATTCTCACACTGTTTCATGAGATATTTTGCCAACGTTAGACACAGACAAACACACGAAAACATTATCACCCTTTTGATTTGGGCGCAAGGCCATAAAAACTGTTTTACAACAAACTATGACTTCTGCTTAAAAAAAAAAAAAACCCTGTTACCCGTGCCATTTCAGGCACATTTACTGAGAAATAACAGGTTAAGCAGATAAATAATAACTTGAAGCGGTTTTCTGACTCCTAAAAAGACCCTCTGTACTAAAAGCGGAAACAAAGTTCCTGGTCGTGATTCCTCTTGTTTCTTGTGCCCTCCTTCCGCTCTGCGCCTGTTTGTAAACATGCGTCACGGAGCACGTGATCCCGTCGACGCATTCTCGCTGCGTCACCGAATCGGGAAGCGGGGGTGTGTTCGAGTGGGCGTGGCCTGAGTGTGTTGCTGCGTTAAATGTCGATGGACAGAGGTTTTCATTAGGGCAGGGTGTGTGTGTGTGTGTGTGTGTGTGTGTGTGTGTGTGTGTGTGTGTGTGTGTGTGTGTGTGTGTGTGTGTGTGTGTGTATGAGAAGGAGGAGAGAGGGAAAGAGGAGGGGGAGGCACCCTGGATTCAAAAACAACCAGGAGGGTTGATAGGAGGTTACGACAGCAGCGGTGACCAAGTTCTGACATCCCGCAGCGGGTACGAAACCTCATCTTCCACGAGAAAAGCGACTCCATCCACATACGTCCCCCGGCTGCTCCCGTGAGTCTGTATGAACATATAGGTTAGAGTGCGCGCGTGTGGTGGGCGGTGCTGTTGTCAGGATGTTGGGTAACGTGTTCCACTTTGGGTTTTTTTTTTTTGTTGTTGTTGTTGTTTTATCCCAGCACCGTGTTTATGTAAGATATTAAAAGTGTAATGTTTATCAGTTAAATGTCGCCACAATTCGCTCCAAGTCGATTGATTTTTTTCTGTCGCATGGAAATAAAAAAACAAACAAACAAACAAAAAAATAAATGCGCATGAACGTGATTTGGTTATTATGAAGCAGTTGCGCACTTTCTGTTTTCCGACGGTATCCGGGCAAAGTGTTTGCCCGCTGACGTTTGCTCATAAAAACATGTTTGTTTTCTCTCTCCCTCTCTCTCTCTGGTGAGGGCAGCTGATGGAGAGGTGCTGCTGCTGCTGCTGGATGCCTCCTGCTGCGGGAGGAGGATGTTGCGCACTTCGATTTAACTGGGCAGAGAGACACATCTGAGCATCTCTGACTAATCTTTGGCCAACTATTAATGAATGTCCAGTTTCTATTTTCTTCTTCCAATTTTAGGGCTATCTTTATTCATAGCTGTGCCTAGAAGTGGGCTATTAGTTCCTAGTCGGACTCTTGAAATGTGCCACTTTGTGGTGGTGGTGGTGGTGGGGGGGGCTCTCCATGATCCTCCTCCTGCACCTGACAGAGTTGGTCGCGCAGTTTTAATTACGCCAGAAACAGTTTATTCGTATAAAATTATCACTTTTTATTGCACATATGGAAGCTTTTTCATGTTTGGTTTGTCTAAATAGGTCATCCGTTTCATATATTTATCCCTAATCTGTATCTGATTACTGTTAACCACCCCCCTGTTTGTGCGTTTTGCTGTTGCGCCAGCACCTTGACTCAGCTCCATCCGTCCAGAGGTTTCCATGTCATACGCACTTTTTTTACTCTGATGTAAACAAAGTGCCTTAAAAAAAGCAGTCTTCCTGTCGAACACTGGATGGCGTAGTCGAGCAGACTTTACATGAAAGAATGTTACCCAGAACCGTGTTCTTGGATTGGATCGGACCAAACTGAGAGAGGTACTGATGCAGTCAGAGGGATGGGTGGGGTTATCTATGGCAGGAGGGCAGATGGATGCATATTTCCATTCATTTTTTTTCTTCATTCATTTTTATTCTTTTGCTGCAGGAGAAATATAGAAATGGGAGGGAGGTCATAAGAAAAATAAGCACAAACAGTGAAAGTGTCTCATTTCATCTGTGCAAATCTGCAGCCTCCTAAAGGCTTGAATTCATTGATGTGACAAAATAATGTATGAGATCTTCTCAGGGCCTGCTGCCGGTGAAACTCCCCGACTCTTCTCTTTCATCACACAGTCGCCGACTTCTGCGTGGTCAGTGAAAACCAGGTAATTAAAATAAAATTACAATGAAAAACAAAAAAAAATAAAATAAAGAAAGAAAAAGAAAGTGAGGGGCACATGTTTCCGTGAGATCCAAATAAAATGTGGGATTGCTTTCAGAGGTCGTGCCCATTGTTCCAGTTATAGATACAGTGTCGATCGAGGTGACCGGGCACAGTTCCAGCAGAGGGATTAGGGTTGAGGAAGTGGAACGGGCATGGCTGATACGTGACGTGGCTAAAATTAACAGGCGCTGCCCCCTGGACGGAGAGTAAAAATAGCAGACAGGAAGCGCCAACTTGTTGACGCATCAGTAGCATGTCAGCATAAACACAGGCCGCATGGGTAATTCTGTGTGGGGAGTCACAAAACACTGAGTTTCCCAAAACAGTGGGTTAAGCTTTCTCTTGTCTTGCAGGTAACCAGTTTGAAATAATACCTTTCAGATCTGCCGCTCTTACTGCAAAAACACAACAAAACAAAAAAATACCCATTTCATTTGTTTTTGAACTTAAATGACCTGCAGAAGAATTCGACACGTGCCGCATGTTTGTATAACATCCCGCTCTTGTGGCAAAGCTGGGAAAGAAGCACTGAGGTATTTCATGTCACATTTGTATTCCTCTGTGCCGCTGTTCTCGTCTTGTACATAAAGACGGAGAACATCTTTATCCCGGCAGAGCAGGCAGACCTCCATCCACAGATCAATACTCTCCGTCTACACAGACCAAACACGCTTTGATCACTCTGATCCCTTTACATTGCCATACAGCTCGAGGAGGAAAGCTGATTCCTTTCTGCCGTCTCAGGCCCGTAAGATGAAGCTTTGTGTTCTCAGGCTTCGGTGGAGGGGAACTGAGACTCCCCGAACTATAAGTGGGTGTTCTAGGAAGAAAATCTTCAGCATAGAAAGCAGTTCCAAAACATGCAGTAGCTGACCGCAGCTACCAGTTAGCAGTTGTACGGATAAAACATTGTTATATGTGCGGAAAGCTTAACCCTTTTTTTGTTTTTCTTTCCTTAAAAATCAGATCTACACGGTAAAAACTTCTGGGTTATTTTAATAACTCAACTGCTAGATTAATTCTGGATCGTAGGTTGGGTCGGTTTGACCAAATATTGAGTCAAAACATTTGTCCAAATGGTTGGGTTGGAAAATAGCTGTGTCATTCGTCACAATCCGCCATTTTAAGCCTGAAGTTGACTCAACTGAACCGATGCGTTAGGATGCAATAAGTAAAGGTAAGTCAGTAAGAACAATTTCTAAGAAGATGTTTAGCCTTGTTGGGTTTGGTTAAAAAATCTTTTGTGAGTTTGGGTTGCTGACAAAGCATTAGTTGGTGCTAGCCCGTTGTTTGTGCCAACCCAAGTTGTAATGATCTAATAAGGCAGATTCTGGGTTGGTGTCTTTTAACTCAAGTTTTTAGTAGCTCTAATTCAACAAATTAGTCATTATGACCCAATGTTTGGATTGAAAACCAAACCCTAACCCAGTATGTTTGGTCTAACTGATAACCCAACCCTGCTGAGTTAAAGTTACTGTTTGTGTTTTTTTTTAACCCATTCGTTTTTAGCGTCATACATAATCTGGCGTATCACTGTGATGCCAAGCTGACACAGACAATAACTATTTTACTGTTTGCGTGCTGCTTTTGTTTCAGCTCAGCTCATAAAGAGCACATTATGCTTCAGAAATGCAGACAGACCTAATAATCACAGCCTTGTCGAGAACAGGCCAGCTCATGACAGAAAGAAACAATCTTGCCTCTTTTTGTTCCCCTAGCCCTTTATTTTTCTTTCGAACCAAGCTCTTCCTCAAACTCATCATAGATGTTAATTCTGAAATCCATCCTTCTGTTTATATTCTGATCCTCTGCTTTTCTCCTCTCCTGCAGCACCACAGAGGAGCAAAAAAATAAACAAAAAGTCATCCGATCAAGGTATGTGAGCAGCCACGTTAACCCGAACCTTATTTCTTCAAATAAACTTGGTCAAAGTTTGACTGAACCAAAACAGACTATTTATAGGACTGTAACACAACCCTTTTATAAACACAACTTCTTGCTTCACATCTGATGCAACACCTTTCCATGAATATTACTTTTAAAGGGGTAGTCCAGTCCTTCTTGAATGATGTTCTGTCAAGTAGTTATCACTAGTACCTTATCATAAAGCCACAGTCTTCGCCCAGGCTAGGCTAACAGCTGGGCACATGAGGGGCCATTTTCTTTACTGTTTTTCAGATTTATAAAACAACTCTTTGACAACAGTGTCACACCGTTTTGAAAGAACGCTACTTTAGCTAATATTAAACCTCAACACTTTTGCATGAAAACTGTTTGTTTAGTTTGTCGCTGAGCATGGATACTGTAGTCTCTGTATATGCTGATGGTGCTGAGGCTGCAAATGTATCAGTCCGCTGGGGGTTGAGTAAACATTGGACTGACGAGACGCACAAATCAGGTGGGCCAATACCCTCAGCAGCCTTGTCACCATCTATCATTGCTCCAAACACATACGTTCGCATCGTAACATGAATGTTGTTCGGTTGAGAACACAGCTTTTGACCTTTTCTCCACAGTCTGTGCTCCATGACTGATGTCACAGCTAATAAGGCACTAACTAATGACAACTATAAGACAGAACATCACTTCAAGATGAATAAATTATACCTTATATTTAGTTTGACGGGTTTGTCTCTGGCTTGTCTAAATCTTAAATTGTCGTTTTTCATTTAAAGAAAAAAACCCTGACAGTTTAAGACGTTTATGTCTTTTGTTTCCGTTAGGGAAGCTCTGTGGTCAGCAGCACGGGACAGGAAGTTCATGTGGTGGGCCGATTCATGGAGCTTCACGATTATATGCCTTTTTTTTTTGTACTTTGCACTGAAAGTAAAAGTGATTACCACTGAACGCACCATAAACCTCTGCGTCACCAGTAGGAACTGGTGATACGGAGGTTCGCGGTGAGGCAGGAAAGCCACGCAACAACATGAACCGGAGCGCCAGGTTCAGATTTGAGTGGAGCTCCACAACATTAAAGAGTGTGTCTGAGTGCTTATGCAACGGATACACACACGCCGGTGATGGTGTGCCTTTAAAACTAGTGGGTTGTCAGGTGATCAGGGAGGCTCAGTCTGCTCAGCCTCACAGACAGAGGAGCCCGGAGAGCGTCTGCAGCCCGGAGCAGAGCGCCAGAGAGGAGGGCAGTGGAGAGGGAGAGACCCAAATATACGGGGACGTAGGGGGGAAATGAGGACACAGCCACGTCACAGAGTGGGGGGGACAGGGAGCCATGGTGGTAGGGTCCCTTTAACTGCAGCTTGCTCATGCTCATTTGGCTTCTGTGGCAGCTAGCAAGTGTGTTTCTGCTCAGCCTGATCAAGAAGCTGCGTTTGTGTACAGTGGCATAAAAAGCACCGAGAATTAAGTGCTGCGTCACACTCAGGAAGAGGAATAGTGTGATCGCGCGAGCGTGCGCACAGCTGCGTGTGCGTGAACGCGCACGTCCATACGCATAGGTGTGGGGTCTGCTCTGTGTGTCTGTTTGTCTGTTTGTGTGTGTGTGTGTGTGTGTGTGTGTGTGTGTGAGTTCGAAGTGGCAATCTAATAGCAGTTCTGCTGTTGCAACAAGATGAAAATAAAGCGAGTGTGTGTTCCAGTGGTGAGCAGAAAGGAAGAGAAGGGGAGATGCAGAGAGGGAGGGAGAGCAAGTCAGAGAGTAAGTGCGAGAGAGTGATTTCGGATTAGTTGCTACGTCACTTTTTCATGTCGGGAGAAACAGAAGCTGAGATAACAGAAGCCCAGAGTCATCGCCAGTCCTCTTCCACCCGGAGTGGGCGCAGGGGGTTTCGGACGGCCTCGGCTTTCTCCTCCTCTTCCTCCTTGGTAGTTTCGATGTGTTCTGCCTGTCATTTCTATAAGTGTGTGTGAGTGTTGCGTAGTTCCCGTGAGCTGCTGGTGTCAGAGTTTCAACATGGATGCTGAGGATGTGACACAGTTTTACTAGGTCTTGTTTTGATAGCTTGGCGAGGTGGCGCCGGGTGGGCAGAGGTGCCACAAAGGGGTTAACAAAAGAATATTCTGGAGGGCTCCTTATATTAAGCTCAGTCAGGAATGTTTTGCCGAGAATCTGTCAAGATAGGGCTTTTTTTTCCTCCTTTTTCTTTTTTTTTTTTATGTTTCCCACCATCACTTCGAGGAAGATGGATGCTTACGTTGTTGCGAATCGGTGACTGTAATCAGGTTCGATGTTGTCTGACTCTCTTATGAAACAGTATTATGGAAGCGCGTACCGACGCAGATAGGTAGAACGTACAGAAAAATCAAATTAAAGGAGATAATAAACAAGTCTGTTTATGACGCTGCATATATCTGTGTTCGAGCTGCTAACGGCCGAGCTTTTCTTGCTTAACTCTTGTCGAAGTTAGAGCAAAGAATGAGCCTCCATAAACCGACATAAAGCCTTGTAAGGATCCGGCTATCAGATAACAGTTTATACCTAAGTCTGACTTTTACCATGTGACTTGTTTTCACGCTCCAGAACTATTACGATTGGGCAAAAACCCTCCCCGAGACACATTTGTTTCTGCGTAGTTAGGAGAGACAGAGACTGTGACGCAGTTGTTTCTGGGCTGTACCTCTCCTCTGTCTCCTCTGTCAGTTTATCTATCTGTCTGTCTATCTATCTGTCTATCTGTCTGTCTCCTAGAGAAAGGAGGAGAAAACAGAGGGGCCTAAATGTCATGGCTCAGGATCAGCAAGACAGAGGCGTGGGGAGGGGAAGACGAAAGTGCAGAGAGAAGCTGAGGCAGGAGAAAGAGAGAGAGGAATTGTTTACTTTGTTCTTTTTAGTGACTCTGCTTTGGCTTCTCTCCAGTTCACATACGCTGGACTGGACTTCCTAAAGCTGCTGCATCACAGGCCTTCGTGCCAAAGCTGGATTCTCATTGGCTGGGGGGAGTTTTCCTGGCTCCGCGACCTGCACTGCATTGTTTTATTGGCTTAAACCGGCAGGCAGCAGACGATTGACTTCTGATTGGCTGGGAAGCGCTGTGTTCCTATACTGAGGGTATGCACTTGCAAAAATATTTTTTTGTGTCACATGCTTACGCAGCTTGACTTTGTTATTAATCAAAGACTAAGTTAGCTATTGCACAGTTTTTACGTGTTAAGAGAACGGATGAAATTAAAGGTCAACTGTCTTGTCTAACCACTTCCTTTTCTCATGTGATGCAAAGGGTTTTTCTAAGAGTTTGGTGTACAAGTTCTGTAAATAACACAACTCGCATTCTTTAGAAGTTCATTCTTGCCTGCTGTGTACTGACAAGACGTCCGTGGGTTCCAGTTACAGTTAGAGCTAATGACCTGAAGGGTAGGTAACGCCATTATGTTCCAATTTCTTTTATACCAACTGAGTCACACTTCCAGGAACCTTCCTACAATTTAGAGTGACGTATCTGTTTCCTTCTAGGAAATTAAAGGGTGTGCATCAACACAAGTCCTCTTATTTATCTTCGCCTGCGTAGCGTTCTCTCATTCTTACTCTTGTTACTCTCCATGTTGACGAACCTCCCAAACAAGAGAGATTTTCCGATTCTTCTGGCTTTACACAGTGAGATGATGCAATAGCGCGTGGTGCTGCTCGCGGTCTGCATTGCAGTTTCTACCGTGACGTTAATATATCTCTGTCTCGTTTTCTTCTAAATATTCCAACTATTCCGATGGTATAACAAACTTTATACCAAATCAGGCCTTTAGGTTTTTTTTTCTTCGTTTTAGTGTCAGTGTTGAAGGCAGTACTGTCTCAGTCATCTCACCTCTATGAGGAGGGTCATTGTTTGGATGATTTAACACTACCGTCTACACCCACATGGTTTATCAGTGAGTGTGGGTGTAGGCGAGATGTGACACAGTTTGAGACAAACGTATTCTATTTGTGTTTGACAATGGATTCCCTGCTGCGGTGTTTAAAATGTGAATCCTTTAGAATTCATCTCTTTTTCTCTACATAAAACTGACTTAAAATTTCACTTGATTTTTGTAAAATGGTTTAAAGGACCTAACAAAACAAATGAAACAAAACAACCAAACAACAATGAAGCAGCCAAATATGTGTAAAAAAATGATCAAACTTCCACATATCGATTTGAAAGAATTTCTACCAGGTCTTGATTGATTGTTTATTTTATTATTATTATTATTATTATTATTATTATTATTATTATTATTATTATTATTATTATTATTATTATTATTATTCGTTATTCTGGTAAATTTGTGGTTTTCCAAAACTGATCTCCTTAAGTCAAAGTCAACACAATGAGAAAACATTTTTTTTAATTCTTCAGCTTATCTTCTATAAAACGACCTGTGTTCAGTTTTTCTTGCTGTCTTGCTTTACTGTCCAGTCTCCGTTGATTCAGCTAAACAGACCAATACTATGACACTACCACCACTGTCTTCAACTGATCGACCAAGGTTTTCTATTCTGAGACACTGCTTTTCTCTCTCCAAAGACAAACCATTGTAAAGAGCTTTTTCCTCTTATCTTATTCTCCTATCATAACTTTATCTGTTTAAAGGAATGCTTATCACATTTTGCTTTTCATGCCAGAGTTGTAAACTAAGATCATCTGGTGTTTAGAAGTCACAGAGTTATAGTTGCTTTGGTCAAATAACATTATGAACAATCTCATGTGATACTGATGTGTGTTAGTGCTCGGAGTATCTGTTGAGGTTGACTCTCAGTTACTACCACACCAAATTTAAACTCAATATCAGTAAATTCAACAAAGTCCTACCCATTTTTGTGTTGGCTAAGGTCAGTTAGCTGTGTTGAATTGGGTTGACTTCAAAGGTTAGGTAGCTGTGGATGTACATCCATTGAGTGCTTTCTGAGAGTTTCATTGAAATTCACAGAGTGGTTCATGAGATATTTTGCTAACACGGCAGACATGGGCGAAAACGTTGCCTTTTCCCCTTTGGCAGCAGGCGATAGCACGCTTTTGACTTGTGACAAGGTTGACTATTACACACCTGGCTCTTGATTAATCTATATATGTAGACTAACACTAACACTGGTCTTTTATTTGCAGACAGTTTTTTGGAAAATGTTTTGACGTTCCAAAATTTAATTTTTATCACACAATAAAAGTATGAATAAATTTACCATAATTTTTATGGTAAACTAAGTCTTGATATGATTTTAGGTACAACTGTAAGCTGTCAAATTGCTTATTCCTTACATGTATGAGGTTTAGTCTAAGCGTTACTCCAATTTCTCTGTAAGTACCGGTTCATATTTGTTTCCACAGATTTGATTCGTGTGCTCCAAACAAAATTGTTCATCTGTCGTTTATCAGTCTCTCAAGGCCTCCTGTCCCTTTAAATCTTTTATAAGCGTTACACAACAGGTCGAGTGGCACACAAGCTACAAACAACTCAAAAAGGAACAGTGATGGGGAGGAGTTGAGCCAGCCAGGCAACGGAATCAGACACCTACGAAGTGAGAGACACTCTGATCAGAGCTACCAAGCAGACAAACTGCCCTCCCTCCGAAAAACACCCAGACCCAGTCAGGCCTGAAGCCTGCTAAAGGGCCTGGAAAAGCTGCAGGGGTTTTGTCCTTTCTCTTACTTTGAAAATCCAAGTCAGGCTGCGATTTTCATAATAAGATACTCTGAGGCTGGAGGTTTAAATTGAGTAATCGGTTTCAGGAGGAAAGGCATTGTGGCAAACTGTGTGTGGGTGGGGGCTCTGAAGGAAAACAATAAATTGTCGGTGCTTTGATCCCGTCTATGTTAACAGAAAAAAGTACTGGGG
Organism: Kryptolebias marmoratus; assembly: GCF_001649575.2. Taxonomy (NCBI): domain Eukaryota; kingdom Metazoa; phylum Chordata; class Actinopteri; order Cyprinodontiformes; family Rivulidae; genus Kryptolebias; species Kryptolebias marmoratus. Next base: position 7,350,965 of record NC_051437.1, on the reverse strand, counting down.
TAAAAAAAAAGAAAGCTGGAAATATTTGAGTAGTTTTGTACTTTGTTAATTATGGCAAACCATTTGTGTATTTATTCAGTGTCCTTGATATCAAGTGTCATTTTTGCTCACTAGCTCACAGCTACACAGCCCTAGTTGCACATTTGGTCACAGCAGCTCGACATTTTGGTTCACTAGTTCAACAAACACTCTTACTAGTAACACTTTTTTGCTAAGTAGTTGGGGCAGAAGTCATACTAGTCATATATTTTGCCACACCAATAGTCCACTGGACTAAACTAGTTCATATCTGTGTCACACAAGTTAATTAGTAAGCATCAAAAACCTACATGTTAACTATTCAACACAAATTATTCCCACTCGTCAAGTAGTGACAGTCAAATGTGCGCACTAGTCAACTAGTGGGACCTAAAAATTTAACCAGTAGACTAGCAAACTTTAAAAGGCTCACTAGTCAACTGGCTGATGCATTTGTCCTTACTGGTTAACTAGTGCTCCTAGAAATGTCAACTGTTCAGCTAGAGTGACTACATTTTGCCTTACTAGTTAACTATTTAACATTTTAGGCAACTGCTTGACATTTTTTATCCACACTACTTAACCAGTGAGGACAAAATATGTAAACTAGTTGCCTAGTGAGCACTTTAGAGTTTACTAGTTGACTAGTTAAATTTGTAGGTCACACTAGTTGACTGCTGCACCCATTTGACAATTACTAGTCAACCATTTGTGTTGACTAATTAACATACAAGGACTTTTTTTTAAAGATTGCTTATTAGTTAACTTGTACGAAAGTCTTCTACTAGTTTGGTTTAGTGATCCACTAGTGGTTTAAAAAGCCAACTAGTTGGAAATTTTGGGCTATTAATGTGTGAAAATATACAATGAGTATGACTTCTGCTCCAACTAGTTAGGCAGAAGCACCACTAGTTGGCAAAACAGTGTTACTAGTAAAAATGTTTGTTGAACTAGTGCACTGAAATTTTGAACTAATGTCACCAAATGCGCAAGTAGTGCTGTGTAGTCATGAACTAGAGGGAGAAAATGTTGCTTGATAACGAGGACATTGAATAAATACACAAATGGCTTGCCATAGCTGAGGCACTTGGCAACCAGTGAGTGAACTGGCCACTACCTGTCCCTGCCCCACCCTCGCGGCTCTCTTTGCCAGCGACTGACGCCCACTTCCCTTCTTTTTCCTTGTAGCGGCTGGAGAACAAACGCACTTTCATCCCCGTGTTCCACCGAGCAGCAGAGAGAGCACGGGACTGGTCCTATATGTCTGCGTAGAGCTGCAGGTGAGCCTGTAAGTTGAAAACACGATGCAGAGGCAGTTTTTTGTGTTGTGCTGTTGTCTAGTCCTTCACACATTCCCGTAGCTTGGATTAGAAATCAGATCAGTTGCGTGGGTGTGTTCACGACAAAAATGCAGGACTGAGAAGTGCTTAGACACTTTTTCACAACGTTTTTTTTTTATTATTATTATTCTATCGTCCTCTCATTCTCGCTCCATCTGCTTATCTTCCTTCAGCTCTCTATAACAAACCAGTCAATCAGACTCCACCAGCCGTAGTCTAAATTTTTCTAGAGGGCGTTACACTGAAGGTCCATAACTGTTAAAAATGCTGAGCAGCTGCCTTGGACCCTCATCCTGGTCCTCTGTGGTTTAAAATGTGACTGCTGTATTTTCAACAGTCTCCAAATGAATCAGAACTTATTATGATTGTACCCCCGATTCTCTCTTTAGTGGGAGAAGAAACCTTGTAAAACAACAACGACAACAACAGAAACACTCTTCCATTATTAAGTATCATGCATTTTTGAGTCCTAGTATTATGCGTGCAATAAACATTGCAATTAATGCATTATAGACTGTATGAAGTTGTTAAATGTTTCTAGAAGAATAACGTATTTGTTACTCCTGACCATCTACAGGTTCAGGAAATCCGTACTAAGGGTGGACTGCCACACGTGAAGTGTCTGACTTCTAAAGTTTGATGTACAGCCTCAATTCAGAAAAAGTTGGCACATTGTATAAAATGTAAATAAATAAAATCAGAATGCAATGATTTGCAAATCCCATAAAAAACACAGCAAATATATCAAGAAATTGTTATTTTTTTTGAAAAACTTTAAGTAATTTTGAACTTGATGGCAGCAACACATCTCAAAAGAGTTAGGACAGGGGCAACAAATGGCTGATAAAATGTTTCTTAAACCAGTTTATAGAAATCATGTTGCTCATTAAAGAGATGTTTTGTCTTTTACCTGCCAAAACTAACTCCTCTTTTTCTTGTTTTTCCAGATTCCAGCGAGTCTTAATTCCAGATGATGCCGTTTATCAGAAGTGCCCCCTTTGGAAGCTGGTTTCAGATGGTGGCTTAGAGTAATGTCATCTGTCTAGCACCATTTGAAATCAGTGTTCTGTGGGTGGGAAGTGTGTTTCGCTGCACAAGCATTTGGCAGGTGATGTCTGTCAGAGGAGGTATCCGGTGATGGAAGGTGAAAGAAAGAGGCATCTGTCCTTGAAGCGCCGACCCATAATTCTATGTTTTCACACGCCGAGCTCTTTGTCCTCTCTCCAAGGTTGACCGATTTCTTTTGGTGTTCAGAGTCCACTTCTGTTTCTAGCACCATTTGAAATCGGTTACAGTGAAGGACAATTCTCATCCCACCTTGAGGAGGAATTGCAGCCAAGCTGTGCTTCTTATACTGCCAGGAGCAAAACGTTCATTTGAAAATTTAAACTAAGAAGAACAATGTGATGAAAACATGAACACCAATTAGAAGATCACCAAATTTAACAAACAAACTCTGTCAATGAGAGTTCCATTTTATTGCACAAATCAATGCCAAGAGCCATAACATTTAGTTAGGAGTACAAAATTACTTTCTGAAAATGTACAGGTATGTGTATTAATAAGTAGAAAGGAAAGATGTTTTTGTATGCCAGGTTCATTTGAATGATTTTCCAAATAATGTTTCATCCACAGTGTGGTGCTATAACACAGGCTAGAAAGTAATATAATGTGCAACTGAAACTGAGATGTCTTGCGTGGTGTGTTAGAAGTTAGAGACTGCATTGGGAATGACTGTCAACTACTAACACACCAATCTGTAGCTCAATAGCTGTACGATTCACTGACCTGTTGCCACTTTTATGTTGGATGAGGCTGATTAGTCGTGGAAGCCATCTTGAATTGAGTTGGCTCCAAAGGTTAATCACCCAGTGATTATTTTCAGAGACTTTTATTGAAATCCGTCCAGTGGTTCTGCCAACAGACAAACAGGGTTGACTCCAACCGTTAAAGCCAAGGTTTTCAATAAAGATGTCACACAATGTGTTGAGGATGATGCTCGGCTTCTGCCACATCAGATCTTAGCTATGGCATTTTTTGTGTTTTCTAAAGGCAGTTGGCAGGGGCAGCCATATTTGGATTGAGCTCAAAACGTATTCAGTTCTAGTCTCAAAAGATTCACACACTGGTTCGTTAAAATTTTCGCTAACAAACAAAGTTGCGTGATCAGTTAGCGCTCAGAGTATGAGCGTAGTTATAGTTGTTCTGTGTTGGCTAAGACTGCTTACTGTGGCAGCCATCTTGAACTGGGTTGACTCCTAAAAATAATCGGTTGTCGACATACACCCAATGGTTACGCTACGAAACTTTCATTTAAACCCATTCAGTGGTTCACGGGATATTTTGCTCATGGTTTATTTAAACAAACACATACACAGACGTGAACTACAACATTATTGCTCTGCCTTCAGCAGCGGGTGATATAGATTTAAAAAAATATATATATATTAACCAGAAACATATGGGTAGAACTATTGTTAAAAATGTGTTCACTTTTCCTCTGCATCTCAGTCAAAAACAGCATCTTCTGTAGTCCACTTTCATAGTTTGATTCTGAACATCTTAGCATCTGTAAAAGAAACTTGTACAGATAATTCTTGGTAGCGTGCTTCCTGAAAATGGCGACTAGTTCTTGAGTATGTTTTGTGGAAAAGCGGTGCAGCAGTATGCAGTTTTACTTACGCAGTCTACTGAAAATGTGTGTCGCAGGAGCAGACATGGTACTGAAACGAGTGTTAAAATGATTGTAAATAAGGATAATTTACTATTATTCAAACCACTTCACTTTCTTTTCTGTGTTTAAAAGGAACAATTTAAGGCTAAGGTCATCTCTACAAGCAGTCTTGTTACCCATGTTTATGTAATTGGTCAATTTATACATAAATGGGCTGAAATTACGACTGTTCGGTGCTGGTTAGGCACTTATCGGAGCAACATATTGCTCCGATAAGTGCCTAATAAGCATATACATCGTTCTCACAGATCTCCCATTAAACATGAAGATTGTGAATGCAAAAGAGCTCTTCAACAACAAGTTTCTAATATATTTTTTTAAAGTTAGTTTTCTTTGTCCTTATGTTGTTGCAAACCCAACATACAAAAGAAAACGGCATACATTTAGGAGGAATAATATCCCAAAATGTCTGTTTCGATGACCTTATAATCAACCACGGCTTGGTGGTTAATCCTGAGTCAGTGATCTTAAGTCCATACAATTAATATGCAATAATAATAATATAATAATAATAATAAAAAAGAAACACCTGTTCCTTTTTCTTCATTTGTTTCACTTACTAAAAAAGAAAAGGAAGTACGTATGTATGTTCGTATATGGAGTTTAATCTGAGCAGGACACAAAGAAAAAAATCTAACAGGAAGTGAATGTGAGCAGCATTTCATGGCCATGTAAAGTATTAAGCGAGGACTGGGTTCAGTTTACTGAAGCCTCAGGTTGGCATTTGGAAGCACATTCTTGAGGAATTCCATAAAGCCTCCATAACACATGGAGGGTGTGCCCATTAGCAGATTGTTCCAGGGATAATCATTTCAGGAAGGCGTTTCTACATGGCAAGGAGCACCCTGGGATAAAGTAAAAAGGGAAGTTAAAAACAAATAAAGTACTTAAAAAGAATTAAACAGCCACAACAATCTTCTTCTTTTTCTTTTGTCTGTTCCCTTTTCTGAGGTCTCCACAGCGACTCATCCTCCTCCATCTAACTCTGTCCTCTGCGTCCTCTGTCCTCACTTCAACTACCTCCATGTCCTCTCTAACTGCATCTTTGTGTTTTTCCTGGCAGCTGCGTCTCTAACATCCTTCTACCAATATACCCACTGTCCCTCCTCTGCAGCCACAACAATAAAATAAGATTTCAAACTGGCTTTTCAAAAATAGAGCTGGCATTTATCAGTGAATTATCCCACACTTGTCACAGTCCTGCTGCCTGTAACAAAACAAAACAAACAAACAAAAAACTTTAATAATTTTGAGAGACAACATTGACTTTATAACTTATCAAAAACTTACACACCTCAAATTTAGCAGGCAGACAAGAGAAAGTGTGTGTTTAATTGATTCATTCTTCACTTTTAAATGAATCATTTGGGTTAAATTAGAGCAGTTTAAGTAAATATATAACAACAGGCAGAAATAGGTTTTAAAATGTGACATTATAGCAACTTCCCAATTATGTTATATAAAACATAAAAATAAACTACAAACACTACTTAGAGTGTTAGATTATAAGAGAATATTTATCATTTTGATTTATCGAGTGGCCTTATTGTAAATGAACAGAAACGGTAAGCATTCAGCGCTTTTTAATTTGAAATAACATGAACAGTTTCCTTAAATAATCAGTCTGTCAACCTTTTCATTAAAAGTGACTGACTTAGAAAATGAACAGAGGAGAAAATAGAAAATATGAACGTGTCATATTTTCAGAACTTGCAATGTGGCAAGAGTGGGGAAAAAATTAAAAACTAAATAACTTGTGTTTGTTTACAGCCACGTTTTTTTTTTAAAATCTATTTATCTATATCAGTATATAGATACAGATATATTTCTCCATCCACACAATTCTAACAAAAATGCAAAACTATCCTAGCCAAACCACTAGGTGACAAGAATGTCCACATTGTCAAAATATAGAGAAAAAACAGTCTTAGCTTGGTTAAAGACTCTCCCAAACTTAGGTTGTGCATAATTTCCTCTCGGTTATGAACCATTTCATTATATGATGAAAGTTTAATGGCAACAGGATCAGGATAACAGGAGACAGACATAAAAAGAGAGTGCTCTCTGGTTTGCAGTGTTGCCAGGTATACAATAATTATCAGATTTATACAATAGCTTTAGGGTTTCCAAGACATACAATAGTTTTTAAAAAGTCCAAAGTCCTTGAACTGAAAAACAAAACAACAAAATAAAACTCACTTCACAGATGCAATAGTTCTGGTCAAAACATGGTAGTGTTTAAAGCGATACGACAGTAGTTCATCATTTTCTCTCTGGCAACCCTGCCCCTCACTGGAACCAGATCAGAGTTCAGCTCACACAGGTTACAGCTATTCTTACATCTCAGATCTCATCATGATAATAACTGCGAACTGGATACTGCATTGCTGCGGCAACCAATACTACCCCTTCAACATTTGATTGTTTACAGTTCTCCTTTCTTCTATCTTGCCCCTAGATGCTGTACTATTATTTTCTGTTTACACTGACCTTCAAGACCTTGTAAAGTCTTTTTTTTTGCACCACCATCTGCTAATTTATTACTGTGTAGGTGTATGATACTCCTTTAAAATTTCGTTGCTATTTGTAACCCTTGTTATTATGGCAATGACAATAAAGAAAAGTAAAAAAAAAAACAAGCTAAGGAAATTCACGTTCATAGTTCCCTACTTTGTTATGTCTTATCTGAGTGACATGGACGCGGCGCAACATCTCAAACAGTCACAAAGACAAGCCGAGTACCAAAAAAAATAGGTATATATTTTTAAACGGGTGCCGTTGTTGGCTTTACAAAATGAAGTTCTTTTATGACTTCAGGGTGGGCCAGAACCAAAATAAGAACCAAAATCAAGCTGTCTAATATTAGGCAGCTCATGTCTAATTTTAGACATAATATTACGTACTACCTAACCAAAATCCTCCCTAACGACAAAAACAGAAGTAAAAGCCTTTCAGACTCCAACAGGAGTATTTATGAGCAGAGGAGCTGATGATGCTGATGTGGCTCAGAGGGTTGGGTGTGGTCGGAGGGGATGCTCAGAGGATGGACGTGTCACTGCTGCGGCTCATCTTATGCTGTGCAGGCTCAGCCAATCCGTGTCCGGCTCTTCAGTTGTGGTCCACCAGTCGCAGCTCGACTACCTGTTGGCTCACTGACCTCGTTAACGCCGACAACTAAAACCAGTCGTTCAGCTTCAGTAAATATGCACATCAAATATCATTAATTACCTCATTGCATTATGATTTGATCTTAGTCTGTGGCAGACTGTTGATATGCAGCATAATTAAACTGTCTTCAGTTAGATTAATTATAATTTTTTGACAATTTACTGCTGCTGCTGAGTGACTTTGGCTGTATTCAAATGTGGTTCCTTAAAGGTATCCCAAATATAAAACATATTATTGTCAAGAAATAATATTGGTTTGCACCTGTTTGTTTATTTGGTATAGGTTTGTATTAATTCTACATCACTATAATTTAGAGTTTATAACGCATTTATGGTGGTTGTCCTATTTATACATGAAGTGTGAGTTTATTAAAGATGTCTTCCTCCAGGCATGCACACTAACAGGAAAAATCTGAACAAAACTTGTTTATTTTTTCAGTTTCGTTTTTATTGATTAGTTTTAAAAAAGGGTGCCAGCATATATAGTTTACAAATGCTCAAAATGATATAGAAACTGAGTTATCTTTTTTTGGGGGGGGGATCATAAATAAAAAACAGAGCCAGTGCAAGACTAACAAAGATTAGCTGTGTGTGACCACAGTCAATTCCAGAGCTCAAATACTAAAAAAAAAATAGTCAAGACATCAAAAAATTCAAAAATAATTAAATTACATTAAAAAAGAAAGCTTTAAGAAAGCTTTTTAAATTTTATATAAAACTGAAATCGCTGCCTGGTATCTGCTATTTGTATTTTATTTAAGCTAATAGGCACACAACATGCACAGGTAATAGATTATTAATATTACAGCTACCAATAAAAGCTTTCCAACAAATACTTTAACATCTACACATGTAACACACCAACATATGTCTGACAAAAGACAAAGCACTTGGCTCTTTGCATTAAGGCAATAAAATATGCCTTTCCTTTAGGCACTATGTTGGGATCTGTCTCACAGATCCTGCTGTTTCCTTTAGAAGACCGAGCATCGCCTCTTTTAGTTACACAAATGATAATAATGCTGGAAAAGAGTCAACACTTGGAGCCTTTCTGTTTCTGTAACAAGCATCAAACTCAAAAAGCCGACTCACACGGAGTTTACCAACAAGTGTTTCAAACTTCACCTGTTTACGGCTGAGCAGCAGAAACGTGGCAGTGCTCTCGTCTAGTGCAATCAATTAAAATCCACGTGGAGTTAATGACAAAAAAAAACAACAAACCAAAGTGAGTGTAAGTGGCCTATCAAAGCTATTATCTCCGCAATCAAGCAAGCCAAAAAACTGTAACGCAATAAAAAAAAAAAAAAAAACTGAGCTCAATTTTCCTCAAGTCTCAGATTGTGATTTGGAAGCAAAATTCCCTGCATCTGCGTAAAACTCCACCAGATCACGCGGGGGAACGTGGACGTCGGCCGATCTGTCTCGAACGCTCCTCTTCTCAAGGTGACATCAGAAGTGTTGGAGCCACAGGACTGTGACGCTTACTGGGGAAGGAAGAGAACGATGAAAGGAGTCAGTTTGGAAACTATGAGATAAATGTTTAGAAAATATTTAGACCTGAGAAAGAAAGCTGTAAGTGTTTTTGGGAGGAAAGAGGGTTAGTCCAAAACGCAGCCAAGTGCATTCAGATGTTAAAAGACAAGCTTGACTGTTCTGCCATAAAACAATGTTCTGACAGGAAATTATGACTTAACTAATCTAAACAGGTTCAAATCGGCGCAGCCTTTCATAGCAGTGTTGTTTTTAATGGCCACAGCACAGAGCCCTGCTCCGGAACTGCTCAAAGAATGAGGGGCGTGGGCGTGGGGGGCAGTGGTGTTAACAACCCTGGCCTGGCCATTCTGTTCAAGCCAGTCCATTTTTACTCATTTTAATTCAAACCAGACGGCGTCTCAACACAAAACGCAAACAGGTACAAGTCAAATACGTTTCAAATAGATTCCAGTATCTGTGAATAATACAGACAAACATTATAAACATCCATTCTGAAAAACGGGCCACTCTGCACAAAGGAAATAAAAAACTGAATGCAATGATCCAAAAACCTCTTAAACCCGTTATTTATTCACAGTGGAACAAAGTAAACATTTAATGTTTAAACTAAGAAAATGTACCATTTTGTAGGTAGAAAAAAAAATGGTACTTTTGGATTTTATGATAGCATCATATCTAAAAAGTTCCCCACTGTGAAACACCTCTTCTTTTACCAACAGTCTGTAAACATCTCAGACCTGAGGAGAGCGGCTGCTGCAGGTTTTAGAGGGAATGTTGTCCCATTCTTGTCGATGGGAGGATTCTAGCTGTTCAACAGTTCTGGGTCTTCTTTGCTACATTTTTTCATTTCATGATGTGTCAAATGTTTTCAGTTGGTGAGAGGTCCGTTCAGCGCCTGGACTCTTCTACAACAAAGCCCTGCTGTTATAATGGATGCAGAGGTTTAACACCATCTTGCTGAAATATGCAAGGCCTTCCCTGAAAAAGATGTCTGGATGGGAGCACAAGTTGTTCCAAAGCCTGCATTAATGGTGCCTTTTTCTAGATGTTTAAGCTGCTCATGCCATAGGCAATAATGAACCCCCATACCATCAGAGAGGCAGGCTTTGGAACTGTGCTCTGATAACAGGCTGGATGATCTCCTTCCTCTTTAGTATGGAGGACATGGTGTCCATGTTGTTTTGTTTTTTTTCAAAGATGGAAAGAAATTCAATTCGTCTGAAGACGACAACAACTGTGGACCGCGTTTAAATCTGGCTTCTTGTTTGCATGATGCATTCTTTGTGGATGGCAGGGTGAACTGTGTCTATAATAGTTGCTGGAAGTGTTCCTGAGCCAGAACAGTGCTGTCTGTAACAGAATCAGACCTGTTTTTAATGTAGTGCTGTCTGGGGATGAAAAAAAAAAAAAAAAAAGACAACTGCGAAGGGGCTCATGGCTGGGACAAAGACCCCCAAATAATCCAGGAGTCACTTTGCACGTTTTTCCCCCAGACATGTTCTGACACTACTTGATATCTGCTGAAAGTCGTCGCACTGAATGACCACAGACCTCTGATTCAAGTTCATGACCAAAGACTTTCATACGATTCTTTAACAGCAAAGGATTTTGTCTAAAACAGCCAAAGATCACAGATTGTGAACCCGACTTTAGTCTTACTCATATAATTGTGTTTCCATTTGACAGAAGTGTGCTTAAATATCCATCTTCTTACCGACAGCGCTACATCTTCTCCATGCCTCGCAGCCTCTCTGTCAGTGCTGCCCGTCGGAGTGCTGTGAACCACCAACGACCGTTCAACATTACCACTGGTGTTTACGACAAGATGGACGAGCGTTCCCGAATTTAACCTGTTCAGACCTGAGCGGGTATCTGCGTACCACGATGCAAGTTCAAACGGTACCGGGGGTCTAAACGGGTTAAATGAAACGCGCACACACACGTCTGAAGACCAGAAAGAAAGAACACCCCACCACCACACACAACAACACCGCCTGAAGTTATCAACAGTCTCGTTTACGAACATCCACATTTGTGCTGCCATTTCATTCTTTTTATTGTTTTTAGAAAACAAGTGTAAATGCCAATCCGCAGGTAGAGAAACATGACCTAAAGTAATGTTAAGTAATATATTTTTTTCACAATTGAGTTGCTTTAAAACGGTATGAATCTACTATTGAACTGGCCCCTCCACTGTTGACTAGCTGTTAGCAGAATTTCTCTTTTAATCTCTAAACTTAAATGGATCCGACTACTGTCTACAGCAGGTAAGACACTGACTGCTGATAAATCCTTGAGAAAAATTCAATTTCAAACAAATCTGATTGTCACTAAATTCCCCAAGAATCACATCTTGTCACAAAAATCACCTTTATGATTGATTCATGGATTCTTGACTTTTTACCAAACGGCTCGTCACAGAAATTACGGGTCACATAAAATGTGATGATGAACGAGTCAATTTCCCTACATTATTAGCAACTGTGCGAAATCAAGAAGGAAGAAACGAGTGATTCACATCATTAAAAGTTGCTTGAAAGCAAAGAATGAAAAAGGAGAAACTCTCCCGTACAGCTAATTGCCACATAATAGCACCTCTGGGTCAACAGGAAATGCATAAAAAAAGAAGAAGCATTTACATTTGTCATACCTTCCATTTTCTAAAGGAAAAGGGAAGTTGTCACTGGTAATTAACTGTTGTAATAAACCAGAACACTCCTTTTAGGCAGCTAAATTATTTCAAAAATGTGCCTCCAGTTATTATTTTCTTTGCCATTCCAGTGAGAATGAACAGACTTGGCTCGCAAAGCTTTTAGCAACAATCATTTGCATTTCTGGAGAAAGATTTTGTAGGAAATGAGAAAAGGAAAAGCAAGCATCTAATCATTGACAGATTCTGCTGATCAGTGTAGCCTTTTTGTCATCACCGAGGTATTTTTGTGCTTCAAACTCAAATGAGGCATCAGAGTCAAAGCTCCGAGTGAGCGCATTTCACTTTGAAAGAGGAAAATATTATCTGCCAAATTTTACAAACGCACAAAACTTCCGCAAGCGACTCCAAACAAGCAAGCAGCTCAGAGAGAAAGATCATCCACAATCCAGCAACACCAAACACAGAGAAAATGAGATGAAAATGTAAAGACAGATGTATGAATAGGGGAATAAAACGTTTTACCTTAATTTTCTGTACGCTATGACACCAATGACAGTGAAAACAACTAGAGCTAATTTTAACAAAAAAAATAAATAAAGAGAGATATTTGGGAAAAAAACAAAAAAACAAACAAATGAGAAACTATAACAACAATAGTGGTATTTGAATTTCTGACACTACCTTGAAAGTTGGATTCTAAATTAAAATGAGGTAAATTATTGAAGCAAAAATGACAATGATTCAGATTGTTATATACATGGATCATGTAGCAACAAAATGACAAGTGAGTTTGTGTGAAATGGCAAAGTGACATTCATCTACTATCACTGCACTGGTTTATTTACTGATGCAGCTAAGAACATGATGGCCTCTGAAGGAACTCTGCCATCATACTGTATGCTGTCATGAAATATATTCAGCCTTAGACCTTAAAGCTGCAGTAGGCAACTTATAAAAAAACTTATAACTTATAAAAAAATGTATTTTTTTCATATTTGGTAAAACTGTCTTATATTCTACTGTCAGGACATAGTGACATAGTGATAGTCTGTGAAAAAAAAAAAAAAATCAAGCTCCGCCCAGTAGTCCCACTGCCATTTGCAGAAATACATAGCTCCCGGTCACAAACAACCAATCAGAGCCAGGAGGAGGGTCTTACGCTCGTGTACGTGCCACTCACGCTCTTCCCGCGCACGGCGCGTACCGTCCTTCAAGCTCAAGAGTGCCGGTGTGCTGCAGCTGTGCTAATAGTGCAGAAACAACCTAACGTCACAGGAAAACCGCCAACTTCTCCAGTTCACGGCAGGGGGTGGGGCCTGTAAGGTGGGCTTGTTCAACCGTTCAGGCTAAGTCCACGGTTTTCTCAGAACTCCCTACTGCAGCTTTAAGAAAAGACGTTTTGTTCTATTGAGATAAAGATAATTCACTACTTTCTAAGCATGTCCTCTTTCCGCTTCCGTACAAGTCAAAAGAATCCATTCTCTTTAATACATTACTACAATCTAAACATCAAATTTGTAATTCTTCCGATTAGACTGTCTGGTATTTGAATATAATAATGTATAAATACCATGTAGTTTACTATAAATATGGTAAATTGTAGATACTCCTCCACATGTGCAATTAGTTGTACCCTACAGTGGTTGAACGTCGCCTCAGTAGTTGGTGCCTAAAGAATAAAAATGTTATTGTGTTTCTTCCGCAGACTGATTAGCTGGTTCTTGGCTTTAAAATGCTGCCGACAGCTGTACTAAAGTCAGACTCTGTAGCCGTTTCCTACAGTTTGTGTCGTGCTGTTGTTGCACGTCTTATTTCATCTTCAAAGTCTCTGTTTGACTTGGCAAATATCGGGCCACACCCAAAACAGGAACACGAAACAAAACACTCCTTTTTCTGTCATATTTTACCCAGCTCATGGTGGAAGGAGATCTTAGACAGATCTGGGCCAGATGGAGGAAGCAAACATGACACTGTCGGTACTGATACAATCTGACGATGAGGACTTTGTGAGTTTGACTGAGTTTGTGGTTTTGGTTTAATGTTGGATTGAAAGCCCTACTGCTAAGCCCTTCGTCTGAGGCCACCATTTTCTTATTTGAGTGAACGTTATGTTTGCGTATTCAAGGATGAAGCTGAAACTCACCAATCAGTCCACCAATTACCCCTCCAATAACGGAATTCCCGCTGCCTGCAACAAGAAAATAAATGAGAACAGATAGAGGACAAAATGGAACATTTTAATGTAATTTGTTATCCTGATGACTTACTGCCTGGCTTTTCGTCGACTTTTTTCTTATCAGATTCTAAAACAAAACAAAACAAAAAACATGAAAATTAAAAACTTACTTTTTTTTGTCTTTTACAGTAACTTATTGTACAAATAACATTACTTAAAAGTCATCTGGTGAAGATAATTAGTTTGCCTAATTTATTACTTACTGCTGCATTCTGGGATCCTAGGTGACCACTGACTATTTAAGTCACACGTTACGGTACTGTCGCCAATCATTTTGTAACCAGGTTTGCATTTGTACGTCACTGTAGCCTTGTATTTATGTGGAGGTCGAGAAGAACCCTCAACAAACTCAGCGTTTTCAATCTCAGGGTCTTTACATTCAACCTCTGCAATTTAAAAACTTACATTTTTTTTCCTTCTTATAGTAACGTATTGTACGAATAACATTACTTCCAAGTCATCTGGTGAAGATAATTATTAATAATTATTTTGTCAAATTTATTACGTACCGATGCATTTTGGGATCCTAGGTGACCACTGACTATTTATGCCACATGTTACGGTACTGTCGCCAATCATTTTGTAACCAGGTTTGCATTTGTACGTCACTGAATCCTTGTGTTTATGTGGAGGTCGAGAACCCTGGACGTACTCAGCGTTTTCAATCTCAGGGTCTTTACATTCAACCTCTGCAACAAAAACATTTACACAAAAAAAGGTTCTTACTGCATTGTAAAAAAAAAGCATTAAGACCATTAGGAATAAAATGGTAAAAATACTTACTAATGCATTTTGGGAGATCAGGGTGGAATTTACCATTTTCTGAGCATATTAATTTCTTCGATCCATTAAGCATAAAATCACCTTCACACTTGTACGTCACAACTTCTGAGAAACTGTAGTCTTCTTTTTTTGGGCTGAAAACGCCATTGGCAATGTCTCCTGGGTCTACACATTTCACCACTACAAAACAACATGCCATCTATTAGATTAGGCCAGAAACTAAATTTCTAAATGAGGGAATGAAAAGATCACCAACCTTCACATGTAGGTGGCCTGTTCTCCCAACCTTGTTCTACACACCTGACTTCTCTCTTACCAACTAATTTGTAACTAATTAGAGAAAGAAAAGAGGAAATATAGCAATGAAAGGGTAAAGATGTTCCAATAAACAGCTACTCAAACTGGAACAGAAACATATCTTTCAAGCATCAATGGCCAGGACTTTTGATTGGCAATACTGTAATTGCAACACTCAACTTATCACTTTGTTACTAACCCTTGGTTACAAGTAATCACAGCTTTGCCACCGAACACGTTTCCACCGCTGTAGTCAACATTTCCGTTGCTCACTTCTGGAAAAGCACCACAACTCTTTGCTGGAACAAGAAAACTCAGACTATTACACCAAATCTTTAGAAGTCATTTGACAATTTTATTCATATTTATCTAATATAATATTTATTAGTCATAATCAGTTAAGTAGCACTTTGAGTTCTGACCATACTGCCATTTTAAATAGTCAGTGAAATACTGCTGTTACTGTACATTGTAAAATTTTGTCATGTAAGCAAGTGAAAATATTTACGTTCACATTCGAGGGTCAGATCACTCCAACTCCCATCAGTACAAGTGATGGTTGGAGCTCCTTTTGAAGGTGTATAGCCCTTAGCACAGGAAAAAGAAACTTTGGAGCCATCTTGAAATGTATTATTCCCAATGAATTCTTCCCTCAAATTCATGTTGTTTCCTCCGAGAGGTTTAGAGCAGCTTGTGGCTGGAATGAAAATGATTTAAAAGGTGAAGGAGATGAGAAGACGTGGGGAGGATTAGATGAACTGTCAGGCTGATTTCTCCGCCTCGGGTTGAACTCACCTTGAGCTGCAATGGCAAGACTGCTCAGCAGAAAGAAGGCAGCAACGCCCATGACAGGACCTGACACAGCCATCTGATCACAACAAGTCCTTTTAGAAAAGGCTAAAACAAACAAACAAAAAAAAAAGCATCTATAAGACACGAAAACTGTTGATTTAACTAATATCATTAGATACAGGTTTGTTTCAAGGTTTGTCGCTGAGTAACATCAGTATGTAGCCCTTTTGACATTTATTTCTTGGTGCTGTACAGAAAAGATAATTGAACACAACCCAGATGCTGTTGGGATTAAAATGAACAGTTAGTTTCCGTTACAGGTTTGTGGCCATCAGGTTCGGCCTGTCTATATTGGCGCCCCACCTTAAAAAAAAAAAGGATGTTCCCCACAAAGTAGTCCTTCCTAATAAACAATGTGAATTATTTAACTGCTTAGTTTGCTCTGTGTTGTTTTGTTCTGTGTTTTTTAACTATTTTGACAATTTTAAATGTTTTTTTTTTCTTTTGTGATTCATTCTCAGTTTGTGACTTATTTGTGGTTATAGGGCAGTACAGGACACAGTAGTTTTAACATGTCACCTGTCGGCAGTGATCAGGACTGCAGGGCAGCTCAAAGAAGAGCCTCATTAGGGCGGAAAATATCCCACCCCGTGGACACATTCGGCTGCTTTTGGCTCAGTGGTACGACCGCTACAAACCCTCACACCTCACCTGATCTTATTTAATGCAGGAATAGCTGCTGCGCACCACAGTGGAGATTTCCCCTGCCTGATAATCCATTAAATGAGCACTAATTTAGCATCCACTAAAATGAGCAGCTAAATGATCAGGCAGCAGCTTGGAGCAGACAGAGCGGACATGAGCAGAACACAGAAAATTAAAGACAGGGGGGAGACAACCAATAGGACATTTTCTCCAACCTGGTTGGCTCATTGTCTGTAACTAGTTAGATAAATAAGATCCACCCCTGGTTGCTCTGACTCTGTGGCCTCCTAAAGCCTGTGGTTGCTGTGGCTCAGTGGTTCTGTGGTTTAGTGAGCTTGAGGCTGCCGATCCAAGCCCAGGTTGGGGTTTTAATAAAAAAAGTTTACTATATAAAGGCCAGCAGCACTTCTTTAGTTGTATATTTTTTGGAATTACTTCACAGAAGTTTTTTTCCACCATTTACCTTTGATAACCTCAAGTATTATTGCACATATATGACTTGAAATAAACTAAGAAATCCTGCCCAGGGAGCAGTGAACCTGTCTGCCTGTTTATTTTACCCAGTTATAATTAAAGATCCTCCAGTTTCAGGTGGAGGTGTCCGTTTCTCTGATAATAATTATTAAACCGGACTGTTTCCACGAGACACAACATGGACCCCCGCCCGGGGAAGAAAAAAAAAAGGCGACAACTCTGTGCGCAAAAATAAATTAATCTTTTTTTCACTGAAAATGTACTGATGTTACTGATTCAGGAAACGAATCGATCAAATTTGGGCTCCGGGGCCGCTGCTGGGGGCCGCCTTTTGTTTCACAAACAACCACTGATAGCAGTAATCAGGCGACATCTCACAACCTGTATGCCACAGACAGCTTCTGTCAGAAAAGCCCACAATTACGGGTTTGCTAAAATCATAAAGGCAGCTATGAGACGTTATCTCTTACACAACCGGTAACGCCTGGTACTTTAAAGCTGCGTGCGGCGGGCTGAACTGCGTCACAAAAACAACACATTTTTCATCCCCAAATACCTTCAAACAGAAACAAAACCTATGCCGAAGTCACCGGTACACACTTCCCAACCAAAACATGTTAGCTGTGCTCACCTGGCTGTTGTCCAACCTGCTGCGAAGCTAACAAAGCGCTTAAAGCCGCTGAGCTTCGGTTGGAAAGATAAGGGGCCGCTCGCGTGACGTCACCAACCGTTACTGATAAGTTTGCCCTGAAGCCTTACCTGCAGCTGAGCGTCTGAGAGAGGAGAACCTGCTCAGGAGGTGATGGAATACATTCGGAAATAACAGGAGAACGTTGATGAAGACGACTTCCTGTGGTGCCCCACCTCCTTCTCTTCCTCTTCTTCGGAAGGCATACGTCATTGCATTAGCGCCACCAAGTGGTCTAAACCATAAAGGCCTTACCCAGGCTAAAAAAATACAGATGGAACTTGTTGTGAGTTGGATTTGTTAAACAAAACCTGTAGTTGCCAAAGTAATAATTAAAAAAAAAGACGCTGCAGGAAGTATTTGGATAAAAACTGGCTTTTGAACGTGTAGCTGCTTCAGAATATCCACATAACCTTGTTTACAACCATGCTGATAAGTTTTACTTCTTTTTTTCTGTATGTTTTTTACAAATCCAACAATTTCTGTATATGTTGTGTTATTGTAGTCATTAATAAAGTGCCTATGAAACGTATTCAGTATCGGGGGGAAAAGTATTTGATGTTTTATGCTTTCTTTGCTATTCTAAATCAGTCACAATGAATATAATTGATCTTTCAGGAAATTCAAAACAAAAAAAAATAGAAAATTGCATGTCCTGTGAAAATGCAGTGTGAATACTTATTGCTGAATGATTTCGCTGAAAGCTGCTGAAGAAGCTGAAACCGTGCTGTAAATGTTTTAATCGCTGAACCGTCAGAGCGAGCTGATTTTGAACCCAGAAATAGTTGACTGATTGCTGGAAGTTGCTGAAGAGGCTGATAGTGGGCAGAACAAAAGTTTACAGTTGCAGAGACGAGACAAGTTTGTTTGACAAAAAGGAATTAATCTGCAACGGAAAGCTAAAAAGGAGGAGAAATATAGAAAGGAGGAGGAGAAAAGGCTACAATGAGTGGAAATGAATTCAAAAATATAAAAGAGCAGAAACAATATTTTAAAAGCAGCACAAACAGCCTAACTAAACTTTTAAAAAGCAGAACAAAACTTGAAAACAGCAGAATACTTGAAAAAGCCTAAAAAAAATTCCCAAAACAGCAGAACAAACCTTAGAAATACTATTAGCTAAAATTACTTTTGTTTTGTTCTGTTATAGTTATACCAATCTTACTATTAGCTAAAATTACCTGATTAGTGTTTTTTATTTCTGTATTTTCTGTATTTGATTCTGTTGTTGTTTCTGTGTTGTAAAGCACTTTTCGCATTATTGCTGAAAAGTGCTATATGAATAAATTTCACTTCAATTAGAAACAGCTGATATAACCTTGAAAACATCCTTAAAAAAACCCTCAGAAACAACAGAACAGCCAGACACTGAATTTGGGGGGCAAATTTGACTAGTCATAATTCTAACTAAAGATATCTTGAATGTATTTTAAGATTGGAGAAATGTAGTTTTGACTAGTAAAATTAAATTATAGATATCTTGAAAGCAAATGATGACCAGGCAAAACTAAATTAGAGATATCTTGTACTCTATTTTTGACTAGTCAAATTTCCTTTTAAGATATCTCCAAATGAATTTGAGATATCTTTTATTACACAGCTTTTCTATTTGAGATATCTTCAATTAATATTCTGACTAGTTAGCATGCCATTACAGTTATTATGTCTAGTCAAAACGTTAAATAAAAAAATAATGAAGATCTAAATAACAGGCAGCTTACCAAGAAGTGGGAGCACAGCCTAGCAGGACCTGGTGCACAGAGTGGGAGGGTGAAACACCATTTCACCACAATCTAATTCACAATAATTTGTGTATTGTTACACGTGTCCACTCTAATACAATATATATTTCTATGTAGTTCTGTTCCTCTATAAGAATTCACACAATAAAATTAAAAATATGGAATGTAAAAAAAGCATAAATATTTACCTCCTTTAAAGTGACTGTCTTAATCTTCTTCTTTTTCTTTCAGCTGTTCCCTTTTCAGGGCTCACCACAGCGACTCATCTTCCTCCATCTAACTCTGTCCTCTGCATCCTCTGTCCTCACTCCAACTACCTCCATGTCCTCTCTAACTAACTGCGTCCATATATCTCCTTTTTGTCTCTAACATCCTTCTACCAATATACCCACTGTCCCTCCTCTGCACATGTCCAAACCATCTCTAACTTTATCTCCCAGTCCTTCAACCTGTGCTCTACCTCTGATGTCCTCATTCCTAATCCTGTCCATCCTTGTTCCTCCCAAGGAGAACCTCAACATCTTCAGCTCTGCCACTTCCAGTTCTGTCTCCTGTCTTTTTGTCCGTCCCACTGTCTCCAAACTATCCAACATGGCTGCTCTCACCACTTTGACCTTTGCTGCCACCCTTTTGTCACAAATCACGTCTGACTTTTAGCTTTTACTCAGCCTTTTGCTACTTTTAGCTTGTAGCTAGGCTCTTTTTTTTACTTTGATCATCATTTAGCTAACTCTTTGCTGCTTTTAGGTAGCATTTTGCTACTTTTAGTGTGTAGCAGATTTTTATGAAGTTTTCAGGAAACATCAAACATGATACAAGGAACATGATTTTAAGGTCATAGGGTCAAAGGTCAACATCACAGTAGACCTAATGATCTAACTCTGCAACAGCGTAATGTAGGAATGTCAAACTGCACAGCTGGACACCTCACGGGTCAAAGATGATGCCTGTTGACTTCAAGGTTCATAGGGTCAAAGGTCACTGTTAAAACTTCTCTCTGCTCCTACATGTGGCCCTTTTGTTTTCTCTACAAAGGAAGCTCTGTTTCCGGTTGTGTCCGTTGGTTTCTTGTTAACAAAGATCAGGTCAAAACTAATGAACTGATTTGGAGGAAATCTTCAGGAAGTGTTGGGATTGTTACAACAAACAATGGATTACAATTTACACACTATTTTTTAAATCACATTGTGGCCTTGGAGGAGGTTTGCGTTCTCTGAGTGCTTCTAGTTAAATATTTTTTTTTATATCATATCATGTTTGAGCACATATAAAAACATACTCAGTCTGTGGCACCTGTTATGTCCTAAAAAAGAGGTAAGTATTATAAAGGCACAGATGAAAACCTGTGCTCAGCCGCCTTTATCGGCTGTGTCAAGGCCTCCCATATCATGAGCAATTTACTGATGGCTGCTGCATGCTTACACGTAAAGATAGCATTACACCCACAGAATCACTTGCTTGACCCAGTTAAAGCCAGTTTTTGGCGACATGGTACGATTACTGATATCACGATTAGGAAGTCCCAGCGCTGACCTTGTAATAACTTCCTGCCTTATTAAGAATAAATAGTTAAACTCTAGTTCTTTTGTAGTGTCATCCTTTAAAGGGTAAATTGTCTGAGTTCTCCATCCTTTGGGATAAAGGGACCGGAAGTGAGCCAAGGGTGGGTTCGACAAAACACCCCAGATTAAGTTAACTTTCGTTAAGACTTAAAACATTTAAATTCAGCTGTAGTTGGCAATTCGGTTTCTATTCTAATCCCATAATTTAGTTTTTTTGTTTGTGTTTTATATGATGAGTGACAACGTTAAAATAATGTTGTTGCTGTTTAAGAATAAACGGGAAAAGACATGGGTTTTGTTTTTCTTTTTTCGTCCTGTTTATAATAACAGTACACTGAAAACAACTAAGATTTTTTTCAAGTCCTTTTATTTTGATTACAAAAAACATAGTTTGATTTCCTCCAAACAATATAAAACTAACATTTTTTTCATAAATAGGAAGCTAAGCAAGTGCAAACATTTTTTTTTTAATCAACTTCAAATACTTGTCTATGTGACCACAGTCAATATTCACATAATACTAAATATTCATCTTCTGGACAGGAAGTGGTTCACAATTATTACAATGTTGCTGAAAAGTAGGGGAGAGAAAAAAAAAATCAACTTGATTGTTTTTGAGGAGAGGAAAAAAAATCATGGTCTTTATCATGTGACCTGTAGCTTAATCTGTTAAAATTGCACAGCACAAAAAAAAGGGAAAAGGGGTATGGGTATTTATTGACATGATGCTGATTTAGGCTCCAAATGAAGCTTTTCAGACCAACAAAGAAGTTATTCTGCATGCAATGAAAAAGACAACACAAAGCAAGGTAAATCCTTTGGCTTTTTGATTAAAGCAAATAAAATTGGTATTTTTCTTAAGGCACACCGTTTTGTTTATTACTGAACCTCATCTCTCTTCTGAAACCATTTCCTTTCCATTAACACGAACACAAATGATCACATTTCTGGAACAAGTTGATACTTTCCATCTAGTCATTTTGTTTCTCTGTCAATCTGAAAAATTATATTTTTAATATTCAATTTCTTAAATGTATACAAGGTCATTCAGATGTTTAATTTTTACATCAGATAATCTATACAACTGGCCTTCAAAACCAGGGCGAGCTGAGCTCCAGTGCAAACATTAAACTGCAAATGTGGGGTTTAATCATGATCATAAAAGTCAAACAGGAAACAGGAAGTGGATATGAGTGCACTTTAACCATAATGTGAGAATAAAACTCGAGCTGCTGAAGAGTGAGTAGAAATCTGTCGTTGTGAAGCAAATTTCCAGGGTTTTCATGATTTCTACATTGCACTTTGAAAGCAGGTACATTTACAGGTCAGCCCGGGGGACGTTCCTCTTGTTGTGATGACATTTTCACACCCAGCAGTGTTGGACCAACATAACCGCTGTGCTTACTAGAGAAAAAGAAAAATAAGTCATTTAACAACTTTTCTATAAAGTGTAATAAACTTTCCGTAGACCTATAAAAAAAAGTGAGGGGAAGAAGAAATAAAAAAAACAAAATCTGCTAAACGTTTGTGAAGAAAATCCAACAGGTCGTGTTGCAACCTAGGAGAAGAGGGGGAGAGAAAACTTGGAGGGGAAAAAAACCCAACAATGCTGAAAATTTCAAAATAAACAAGCAGCCACAACGTTAAAACCACTGGCAACGAAAGCCAGAATCAACTATCTTCTTGTTTTGCAATATCCTGCAAGGAAATGACTTATGGGTATTTCCACTATGCAAACTAGAACCTCTTTACTTTAGCAATTATTTACCCTTCCAGCCACCTTACCACTACAGTCTGAGCTACAGGGTAGAGTCGGCAAATCAGGTCACGTCACTGACGTGTATCGCTTACCTCAGCTGCTGAAGAGTAGGAAATGGTCAGACACATCGACATTTAAGCCAATTACACCATATTAGAGCCCGAAGTCGAAGCTGGAGTGGGTACAGGATGGTCCCAGTACAAGTTTTAACTTCACCATGACTGTGTGCAAGGATTTAAAGCCCCACGTTGCTAGTGCACAAACTTGGGTATCAAAAATCCAACATGGTAGCGTCCATAAACCGGTCCTGCTGGCTTCAATCCCCAACACAGAGAAGGCAGGGACATTTAATCTTGTATTTCCTTACAGGTCGATGGTCAGACAACAGCTACACACAGAGGCAGCTGCCCCGGTTCTCTCATATGCATATTTCTAATTTTCTAATGGATTCCTGTTGAAAATACAGGGAACACTCTCTCCATCCTATGCTGAAATTCAAATTCCATACAGTACAGAACACCTCCCAGGTTTGCTTCGCCAATGCTCCGATATTTTAAAGCAGCCTTGGCAGCCATAGAAGGCCCTGCATAATATTAAGCAGCTGGTTTTAATGCTGTGGCTGATCTGTGTGTAGATGGCCTTTTTTTTTAGAATGTTAAAAGAAAAAAAAAAAAAAAAAGAAAAAAAGAGTTTGCTGACAGAGACACAATAGCCTTGCTTATCATATTGTTTCCATTTGACAATAGTGTACTTGCTTTTTTTTTTTCTTACCGAGAGGGCTAAATCCTCGCCATCTTTTGCAGTCTCTTTGTCAGTTTTGCACTTCCGAGCTCTGTAACCCACCAATGACCAGTCAACATTACTGCTTGTGTATGACAAGACAAACGAAGTGACAAAAGTTCAACCTGCAGAGACCTGATGCAACAGGTGTGTACCCCCAGGTCTTAACAGGTTAAACTCCTTCAACACCCACAAGCCTATATATTGCCAACACACCCCACCAACACACACAAACACCAGCTCTCCCTGCAGCTGCCCATCTATTTTACAAACATCCTCATTTGTGTTGCTTGGTTAAAAAATTATAACCAAATTAGTCTTGACAGTGGAAACTAACTTACAGCAGTTCTGTCAAGGACAAAGATGGTTGTATGTTACACTCCAATGAGTTCAAGTTTATCAAGAAGCCTTGTGTGGCAAAGTTGAAGATTATCAAATGTTACATGAATAATGTTGAGAGGATTTTTCACTACATAATTCTAAACAATTTATCGTGTATTTGCTTGCAATTCTAAACATTTTAACAGAACCTTGTTGCCCTACAAATAAATTAGTTCATAAAGGCCAAAAAAGGTTGTCAAACAATTGTTGTGTTGCATTCAGTGGGCTGCAAAAGTATTACTACTTAGAGGTGTTGTGCTGGTGGTAATCCTGAGGACTATCAGAACAGGTGGCAAAGGGGGTGAATACATATGAATGTATCATGATTTAGTTATATGTGTATTGCCACTACCAAAAAGTGGGCAGTAATGTTTTCGCAAGTGTCTGTTTATCTTCTTTTTCTTTCGGCTGTTCCCTTTTCAGGGGTCACCACAACGAGTCATCCTCCTCCATCTAACTTTGTCTTCTGCGTCCTCTGTCCTCACTCCAACTACCTCCATGTCCTCTCTAACTGCATTGTTGTCTTTCTCCTGGCAACTGCATCTCTAACATCCTTCTACCAATATACCCACTGTCCCTCCTCTGCACATGTCCAAACCATCTCTAACTTTATCTCCCAGTCCTTCAACCTGTGCTGTACCTCTGATGACCTCATTCCTAATCCTGTCCATCCTTGTCCCTCCCAAGGAGAACCTCAACATCTTCAGCTCTGCCACTTCCAGTTCTGTCTCCTGTTTTTTTGTCCGTCCCACTGTCTCCAAACCATACAACATGGCTGCTCTCACCACTGTCTCTAAACCTTTCCTTTGACCTTTGCTGCCACCCTTTTGTCACAAATCACTCTTGAAACTTTTCTCCATCCTGCCTGGACTCTCTTCTTCACCTCTTTACTATACTCCTAGTTTTCCTTGACAGTCAACCCTAAGTACTTGAAGTCCTGCACCTCTGTGACCTCTGCTCCTTGTAGTCTCACTGTTCCACCTACAACTATGACTGACTTTCATTCCTCATCCTTCAAGTGCATACCTCTACCTCTCCAGGTTCTCTTCTACCCGTTCCCTGTTCTCACCACAGGTCACAATGTCATCTGCAAACATCATAGTCCACGAGGATTCCTGCCTGACCTCATCTGTTAGTCTGTCCATCACCAGAGCAAACAAGAAGAGGCTCAGAGCTGATCCTTGATGCACTCCTACCTCCACACTGAAGCTATCTGTCCCTCCCACAGAGCACCTCACCACTGTCCTGCTGTCCTCATACATGTCCTGTACCAGTTCATAATACTTCTTGCTACTCCAGATTTCCTCATACAGCCACAGCTCCTCCCTCAGCACCCTGTTGTATTATTTTTCTAAATCCACAAAAACAAAATTAAGTTCTTTCTGACCCTCTCTGGACTTCTCCATCGACATCCTCGAAGCAAAGATGGCTGTGGTTCTCTTTCTTGGCATAAAACCATACTGCTGCTCACAAATAGTCACCTCTTGTCTAAGTCTAGCTTCGACAACTCTCTCCCAGATCTTCATCATGTGGCTCATCAACTTAATTCCCCTGTAGTTGCTGCGACTCTGTACATCACCCTTGTTCTCGAAGATGGGAACCACCACACTTCTCCATTCCTCAGGCATTTTCTCACTCTCGAAATGCCATTGAACAATTGAGTCAAAAACCTCACTGCCATCTCTCCTAGACATTTCCATACTTCCACTGGTATGTCATCAAGTCTGTTTATCACAATAGCAAAATATCTCATGAACCTGTCCGTAAATTTTGAAGGTCCCAGAAAGTAATCATTGGCTGCACATCTACAACTGATGAACCTTTTGAGTCAGATAGCCACCATGCCTAAATCAACCTCAAAGGCTACAACTGTGACAATCGTGTGGTCTCAAGATATCACGTGAGATATGACAAGTTATTTTCTAGACTTAACCAAACTAGCTAGGATTCCATGATTTCTCAACATGGGATTTTAGTTTAAAGGGGACCTATTATGCTTTCTTGAACAAGTTAGGACAGGTCTGTGGGCTTTACAAAACATGTTCATTATATTTAATACACAAAATCATTCTCAGATATTGAGATTTATCGGTTCTGACTGTTTTAAGCTCATTTCAGAATGAGCTGAAAATCTGAAATCTCTAAACTCACAGTACAGCTGGAACAGGTCTAAAATTTGTTTGTTTGAATGTCTATGAAGGATCAGTTATGCATGCCTGACATTATTAATTATGCAGCATTCATGCAACACGGCTTTAGTTTTGATTTAATGGGAAAAGTACTATTTGAGATAGATCAGAACTATCCTTTATGTTTCAGTTCTTCAGCTGGAACATTTGTATTTTCTTTCTTGTTTAAAACAGATTCATTTCACCATCGAAATAAAAGGACCTAAATCAGCCCACTGTGCACAGAGGTGATCAGCTGAAAGCAAATTGTTCGTTTTGCTCCACAAACATGACGCGACATCAGCTGATTAAATTACAGCTTTATTGACTTTCGGGAAGCACTTGCCTAAATCTACAAGATTAGCCTACGATTAATGTTGGACACCTAATCCTTTAGTCAAATTGAACTGTTCAAAACGGTCGTGGCGGAAGAAGACAAAACGTTCACTTTCTCCCCCAACAGCATCTGCCACCTGCCGTCGTACAACAGAGCTGCACGGAGGAGAGAAACAACCTGTGAGCTACAGTAAATAACCACAGCATGCACGGCTGTGTCATTTGTCCTTCAGAAGCTGTGCAGGTGTAACACTTTCATATATATGGAAACTGTGAACAGCGTGCAGTTCTGTCCGGAGGCCGACTCTCAGAGCTCCAGTATGCTCCTTCGCTTTCTGAGCTTAAAATTTATGAAGCGAAACAGACTCAACTGCGTGCAAATTAATGAATAACAAAGTGAGAAAAGCGGACTCCAAATGCTACATCACTATTATGCAAATAAGCTGCTGTTGGCCATGCCCCCCTAACTCAGTGCCCCATCTCAAAACATAAAAACTCACTGAAGGATTAAACGCTGTAGATCTGATGCACATTTATATCGTTATTAATTCAAATTCTGAGTATTCTGACTTTGGGACAGGGGCACTTAGCAGTTCTGAACTGACATTTTTTGACTGGTAGCGGGTCGGGACACCGACAATCAGCAGGTCCAAACCCAAAAAGTGTCCGGACAGCCGCCTGGTAAAAATGTGTTTTATTTTTTTATTTCCAACTTTTCTTTTCTTCTAATAATGTAGTTCTAATTTTAGCTTAGACAAACCTGCCATGACTTTAACATAGACGTGTTTCTGGGACAGGTGAGCTCTTCAAACTACAACTTTCTTTGGCAATATCGCACGGACATTGCCATCAGAAATAAAATGAAGACACACAGCTCTGTTCTCTGTGACTGGGAGAACATGCACACGTTCTATATTGCAGCCGACAACAAAACATTTTCGTTTTCTAGCAGACATTGTTCAGCTGTAAAACTATGATCTTGTTGTAATGAAATTGATGAAGCTCCACTTGTGTCACTAGGTGAGGGGCTGGGCTCGGCTTGGGGTTGCTAGGTAACGGGGGTTGTGACGCAACAATTCTGAGGTTTTTGAAACAGGTCGATTTTCAGACACCAGAAAACATTTACTTATTGTCAAAAAATGCCTGGATGTTTTGTTGTTTTTTTTTTTTTGCACTTGGACTGTTTCTAGAAGCAGTAGTAGATACCCAAATGGAAGTACAAAAACATGCAAAAAGTCAAGGTAGCATGAAAGGTGACAGACGATATGCTAGCCTTGAGGAAATGCTAAGCCTTTAATTTTTTTCTTAATTATTCAAACCAAGGTTTTTTTTTCCTTTTTTAACTTAATCTGAAGTATTTTTCTTGAATTATTTATAATGAAATTAAAAAGCATTAAATTCTAGACTGTAATGGAACAAAATAGAAAGATTGCCATTTGAAACAAATACTTTTGCAGTCCACTGTATTTAAATTCACTCATCCTTTTAGCAAAAAATGTGTTGTACCAAGAATTATGTGGAGGATTTTGAAAAAAAAAAAAAAACTCTCCTATACAACCAGTTAGTCATCACATAGCCAACAGGGAGCATATAGGACTAAAAAAAAAAAAAAAACCTTGTTTGAGCACTAAGAGTCAATGTCTCACTTTCAACCCCTATTTCTCATTTACAAATGTAAAATGATTGAGACTGAACATACAGTGGCTTCACAAAGTATTCAGACCTCACTCACTGCAAATTTGTTATGCTGCAGCCTGATTTCACATTGATTTAATTTTTTTTTTCCTCATTAATTAATTTACACTCAGTACCACATAATGACAAAGTGAACATGGAGTTTTACATTATTTTGCAAATTGATTTAAATATTCAATCCTTTCACATAGTACTGACCTGAAGCAGCTTTGGCAACAGTTTAGCAATTTTTGTTTAATACAATAAGCCTTGCATGCCTGAAGTGGGGATTTTCTACCATTTTACTTTGCAAATCCTTTCAAGCTCAGCCAGGTTGATTGGGCACCATTGGTTGAGCCAATGCCAAAAAGCCCAGATCAGTGAAGGTCTGCAGTTATGGTTGCCCTTCTGGAACTTCTCTCGACACAGGATCTCTAAATCTCAATCCACTGGATTCTTAAGTCGCCTTTCTCATTAAGGCCCTTCTCCCTCAACTGTGCAGTGTGGCAGGGCGACCTAGTTCTGGAAGAGTCCTGGCTATGCCAAACCTCTGGGGATCATTTTGCTCTTGGGAACCTTCAGTGCATCAGAAGGTTTTTTTGTAGCCTTTCCCATGGAACATTCCTGTCTCTGAGCTCTACAGGCAGTTTCTTGGACCTCATGGGTTAGTTTGTGCTCTGATATGCTGGGATGCTTTCTATAAAGCAGATGTGTTCACTCACTTTTCAAATCGAGTTCAATCAGCTTAAACTACCACAGGGGGACTGCAGTCAGGATGTAGAAACATCTCAGAATTTGTTTTATTTATTAAGTTTCACAAAATTGCTCAAAATTCTGTTTTTACTTGAAATTATGAAGGTACTGAGGAGGGAAAAAAAAAAGATTTTAAACAACTGTAGCATCTGACCTCAACCCGACCAAAAGAAAAAAAAACTGAAGGTCTAAATACTTTCTGAAGTCACTGTATAATACTCCAAATAAAACACGCAATCTCAATGCTGAGCTACCACTGGTTGTTGATATCATTTGGAATTCAAAATTATGATAAACAATCTAAGAGTTGACTGGTGACAATTGAGTGAACAAAATTTCTCAAATCCAAGAAATATGGCCAATTTAAGAGGATTATTTTTCCCCTAGTAACGGTTGCAAAAGTCACAAAAAGGCGTGCTAACATATCCCACAGCAGCCCAATGAAAAGCAACCTGTACTGCAGGAGTGTGTTTACTTTAAATCAACAGTATTGAGAAGTAATTGGTGACTAAGACCTTAAAGTTTGAAATTATAAGTTTTTCTAAACCTGTTCATTAAAAATGTAGTGGATAATGGTAATTACTACGTGTTTTATTATACAGATGAGTTCATTTTCCTGGCTTTTATAAAATCCAATCAACTCTAATAATTTGAATGTGTTGCCGTTTTGTGTATGAGATGACTTGTTGAGAATTGGTACTATATAAATGAAGTGAAATAAATTGAAACTGCACAGAAATTTAGTCAAACCCTATTGAGACATTTGAGGGAGAGTGCATGACCCACAGGTCTGTATAGGAGTGTTTTCTACAGTATATGCACCAACATGGATATCATAATACAGCAGCCATGAAGCCGTCCAAACTGTCAACATGCAACAGATAGAAAATACAGACAGAAAGCAAATGCAGATATTCCCATCGTTAATGGCTGGGCAAAGGGGGGGTTAAAAAGAACAACCAAGAACACATGCCATGTTAAGCCATGTTAAGGGTTAGTCCGTGTAGCCGAGTAAAACAATCATTTACCTTTTCTTACGCCAGACGAAAAATAACACGATGATGATGATGACAAGTAAAATGACTACTGTGATGAAAAGGGACAAAAAATGTGATTGGAAAAAACTGAGTGATGAGGTCATTATAGTTTGACGTCATCCTGGCATTTAACCTCTTTAACCTCTCAAAACATCTTTTTGTATACAGCATTGGAAAAAGAGCTGCTCTTCAAATGTCTGGAAGACATTTTGGATCTTGAGATGTCGAAAAAGCAAACAAAATATCTTCCAAACAGATCGAATGTAGCTGGGATTGGATGAAGGACATTTAGAGGCTCTTAATAATAAAATGCTTTCTGACAGCTATTTTTCTAAGCATGAAAGTGCTTTTGAATGACTATTTTTGGGACCGTTTAACAAGAAAACTAAAAAAAAAAACATTCAGATCAGAGCCAGATTAAGTCTCGATTAAGTTTTGGTAACCACACCAATTCCTAAAACAAACAAAAGATTAACCAATTACTGTAATTTATCAAATGTAGACGTTTAAATCTTTTCATTTTGCTATAATTTACTTATGAACAAGTATCTGCCACTATTACCTTTGGTTATGTTTAAACAGCATTCTTATGAACAAATAAAAGACATAAAAACAGTGTTAAGAAGTTAAAATACTACATTGGTAATACCAAATTAGTTACATTACTGCAATCAGGAATATTCCCATTAGGATTCTGTTTTATCATTTTAATCTTTTCAGAAAAAGAAACCGTATCATTTAAAAATACAAATAGAAGACAACAACAAAAACACAGTAAAATAGTTAATGTCTAACTAAATCAATTGGTTCGATTTTCTAACCAACAGTTTATACATTTTTGTTAATCCAAGTAAGTTCATTATGACCTCTAAGAAACACTAATCTTTGTATTCTAGTCACATTGTCCTTCTGAGACCTCTGTTCAGAGCCTACATTATCTCTGTATATTGTAAATACTGTATTCGTTTGAAAAACAAAGCTGAAACTCACCAAATACAGCAATTATCGTTGTCCTGCTTGTGTCACTCCCATTATCTGTGGAAAAGCAAGAAATAAGAACAGACAGATGAAAGAATAGAACTGAAATTATTGTGAAATTGCAGATTTATTTGACAACTTTCTGTGGGGCCCAGAAGAAACTGAAGAAGAGTGAGAAAGTTATCAAACTTTAAAAACAATAAGGAAACGACTCCATATGTGAACTTCCTTCTATAAAGTCGAAAAAGAATTCGGAAATTAAAATCCGTAATAATCTAAGATGGGAACATTTTACGTATAAACTGTACAAGAAGTGTGTAATGGAACAATATTGTTCAAAAGAAATGTTAAAGCTACTGCCAGTGACTCATTAGGATCCCCATGGTAACCATGTTCCTGTGTCTGTCACTCCCTGACAGAAGTCTTCATGAGTCAGAGCTACAGAGCTCCAAAGAGGGCTGCTTTATTTCTCCCACTCGTTTAGTCAAAGTCTCAGTTTTGTGTTTGTGGACCTTTTTACACTTTTTGGCCAACTCTGTCTACATCAGAGGTGTCCAACCCTGCTCCAACACACCTGATTCAGTGGCTAAATCACCTCTTCATGTTCTGCAGAAGTCTGTTAATCGCCCAACGATTCAAATCAGGTGTGCTGGAGCAGAGAAACAAGTAAAATGTGCAGAATAGTGGCCATCGAGGACCTGGGTTGGACACCCCTGGTCTAGATCATATGATGTACTGCTACCAAGGGTCACAGCACATCATTCCTGTTGTATTTTGAAGTATTTTTTGTATATTTTTTTGGATTTCAAAACAAAGTATTAAACCAAAATTGAGCTGTTTAATACCGAATTATCTAAAGTAAAACCATTCCTATCTTTTAATGACTTTGAACGAATGATAAACGCTTCCATTGGCCTCCAACTGGATTATTGTAACTCTTTGTATGTTGGTGTTAGGCAGGCCGACCTCTCACGACTGCAGTTGGTTCAGAACGCTGCAGCTCATCTCTTAACACAAACAAAAAAGCGTTAACATATCTCCCCAGTGCTTGCTTCCCTTCACTGGCTCCCTGCTCGTTTTAGAACGGACTTTAATGTTTTATGGTTGACCTATAAGGCCCTTAATGGACAGGCTTCTGTATACCTGTCTGACCTCCTGCAGCCTTATCTGCCCTCTAGATCCCTCAGACCTAATAATCATTTGTGTTTAGTTGTCCCGAGGTTCAGGTTGGTCCACAGAGGTGATTGGGCCTTTTCAGTTGTTGCGCCTAAACTCTGGAACCAGCTACCCCCCCCCCCACACACACAGACACACCTACACACACACACACACACACACACACACACACACACACACACACACCACACACACAGATCAGACAGGCTTTGTGTCTTGGTGTTTTTTACGTCTTTTCTTAAGACGCATTTATACTCACTGGCTTTTAATACAGCATGAGAGTTGAGGAATGGGTTGTGTTTGAATGGTATTTATTTTGTCCTATTTGTGTTGGTTTTTATTTTAAGTTTGTTGTTTGCAATTTGTTGTTTTTGTGTGCAGCACTTTGAGCTGGAGTTGAAAGGGAAAAAAAAGCGATAAGTATACTGCGACTGCAAATATTAGGAACGTTCGGACTGAAGCACTACGACACCTACCGACACATTTCGGAGGTTCAGGGTGGAACTTTTCGTCTTCGGAACATGTAGACTCTGCTGATCCAGTGATTTCAAACTCATCTTTACAAGAGTAACGAATAACATCTTTGAAACTGTAGACATCCTTCTGAGGAGTGACAACTCCATTTTCAATTGGTCCAGGTGAAGTACATTTCAGCTCTGCGAAACAAAACACAATCAATTATATTTTACAAAACTCATGTGCACCCTTTCCAAACTTTTTGTAACTCACAAGTCAAGTATGAAAAGAAAGTAATTAAACAAATAAAGATTAACTTTGGCTCTTAGTCTTAGGCCTAAAGTAGGGATTGGTGAGGTGGTTGAGTTTCTGGGTGGGGGAGGGGGTACGGCACACTGCCGACTCAGAGTTAAGTTATCCAGAAAACCAATTTTTACTCAAACCCAACTTCTGCTTCAATTAAAGCTGCATTTACTGCACACCAGAAGTGGGAAGTCAAAACACTTTTGTTCATCTTCATACCTTTTTCTACTCACAGCAAAATCTTGATTTTCTATCACAGTTTACTAAAGTGAATAAAGTTATGAGCTAATAATGTTCTACATAAACTTTAGTTACAGCTATAAATCCCTTACTAAATAAACTCACTTTTTTCTAGTATATACATTTTCCTAAATCCAATATCTCAGGAGCTTTGTTGTGACAAAACTAAAACGCTGCTAAAAGTCACTCTACAAAAACAAAAAGGTTTCCAACTTTAATCTCCCACATGCTAAAAACACACCAAAAAAGGGAGAGTAAAAAATAAAACCATTCTGACTTGATTGTCCATTATGTTCTTTAACTATTTTTGTATGAATGCAACTGAAATAAGCATAAAAATCACAGACAATTTCATTGATCAAGCCTTCAGTTTAAATTGATAAATTCAAGAAAATAAAAAGTTCAAACTACTTTAAAGAATTTTCTTTAAAAAAAAAAAGAATATTTTTAATTTTAAAAAAGTACTAAAGTAGCAACTTTTTGAGTCTTTTCAGAAAAATAAAATCCACAGATATTACTTTGGGTGGTCTTATTCAGCCAAACACACGTAACCTTATTAATTTTATAAATTTAGAGTCTACCTTTGCAAGCTGGGACTCTAGGCAACCACTGGCTGTTTATGTCACAGGTTATGGTAGCTTCTCCGATCATTTTGTACCCAGGTTTACATTTGTACGTCACCACGGATGACAATTTATACGGCGGTTCAGAACCCTTAACAACCTCAGCATTCGGGATGACGGGATCTTTGCATTCAACCCCTTCAAGCAAAAATACAAGTTAAAGATAAAATTATGAACGGTCAAAAAGTCAATGCTGCGACTGCAAATATTAGGAACGTTCGGACTGAAGCCCTACGACACCTACAGACACATTTCGGAGGTTCAGGGTGGAACTTTTCGTCTTGGGAACATGTAGACTGTTCCGATCCACTGAGTGTGAACCCAGGATTACAGGAGTAACGTACAACATCTTTTAAACTGTAGAGCTCTTTTTGTGGAGTGAAAGTGCCATTTGCCATTGCTTCAGGTGAAGTACATTTTATCTCTGCAAAACAAAATACAACCAATCAGTCTTTACAAAACTGGTGCTCTGCCTTTCCAAACTTCTTTATACAAAGACCAAATAAAGAAATAAATGGGGGGGATTGCATCACTGTATCACAAGCTCACACCAAATGCTCCTAATTTTCTACATTCAACCTTTAAAAGGAGACATGAAGATAAAGAAAGAAAGAAATCTGTGCTTAAAAGCATGAACTCTATTTGGCTGGTTGAAACGACCACCAAAGGCTCCGGCCCACTCCATAAGAAGTCAAGAAGTCAGTTCGAGGTCACGTTGTCATGAGACGTTCGTTTTCGCACACACATTCCATAGTCCACGAGACGCTCCCGGGAAAACTCCTCCCACTGCAGGACACGTCACGCTCAAAGCAAATATACGTAGGTGTGGATACCATACACAAGTAAACACAGCGGCATCAAGCTTGGCAGAGATAAGCGATTACAAGTTCACAAGTGATGAGGAGGTGAACATGTTTGATGAGCAGGAAGAGGAAGATATGTAAGAATTTATTGTGTTAAGAGAGGTGATGAAGAGTAGGAGAGCGTGTAGGTGTCATGTTCGCAGAACCGAGCAGGGTGAGTTCAGTCTGTTGGTCCAGATGTGAGTACTTTCGAACCAACTCAGCCAAGTGCTCTACAGAACTGTCCATGTCGCCTGCTCACACTACAACCAACAACCGGTTTCAAGAAGCAGAGTATCTGAAGCAGCAGATTGCAGTCCAAGTCCTTTTCAGCATATAAACACACACGAACCAATCACACAATACTTGGTGCATACTCGTAAGAAAAGGTTCAGCCAGGGCATTGTGTTACGAAGCGGCGGATGAAGCTGCTACATGAACAAATGAAAATTTTCTTCACACGACTATGTGAATGAGAGCCGACTTTGTGACTTCTTATAGAGTATGACAACAGCTTTGCTCAGAAGTACAAAAAGAAAGAAATTAATAAACAATAAATAAAGATTAACTTTGGCTCTTAGTTTTAGGCCTGAAGTAGGGATTGTTGAGGTGGCTGAGTTGGATGGGGGAGGGTGTACGGCTTATTAATTTGTACGTTTTTTTGGATTAAAGATTTACCTCTGCAATGTGGGACTCTAGGCGACCACTGGCTGTTTATGTCACATGTTACGGTAGATTCTCCAACCATTTTGTACCCAGGTTTACATTTGTACGTCACCGTGGCTGAGAATTTATGCGGCGGTCGAGAACCCTCAACAAACTCGGCATTTGGGATGACGGGATCTTTGCATTCGACCACTGCAAGGAAAAAAAAAAGTAAAAGTCAAAATGAAAAGCTCGAAAAGTCAATGCTGCGACTGCAAATATTAGGAGAGCTTAAACTGAAGCACTACGACTCTTACAGGCACATTTCGGAGGTTCAGGGAGGAATTTTTCATTTTCAGAACATACAGACTCTCTTGATCCATTGAGTGTGAACCCAGGATTACAGGAGTAACGCACAACATCTAGGTAATTGTAGAACTCCTTCTCGGGAGAGAAACCGCCATTTTCAATTGCTCCAGGTGTACTACATTTCATCACTGCGAAACAAAATACAACCAATCAGATTTCACAGAACTGAATTTCAAACAAAGCGAGTGAATACATGCTGATCACCAACCTTCACACACAGGTAGCCTGTCCATCCATCCTTGGCTTCCGCATCTGATTTCTTTGTTACCAACTAATATGTACCTAATCAGCGAGGGTTAAAAAGACAGAAACAAGTTTAACTTGGTATTTCACATAACACTAAAAGGCAGACAAGCTCAGATGAACAGCGACTTTCATTACACAGAAAAAAGTATGTCCAACCTGTCATTTCTAAGGTTTTACACATTAAGATGTAAGAAATTTAATCTATTTCTCTTCAAATCCTAAAATGATATAAATACATTTTTAGAAAAATCAACAAATGAGATAACGGTCCCAGCTTTTTTTTTTTTAGTTTTGTTGTTTTGTTTTTTTTTAAAACAAAGTAATAGAGAATGAAGAAGTGTTAGAGCGCTGCCTCCACAAGAACTACTACTGTATTACACAGGTGCAGAAATAGACCTCAGACAAGAAATGGTCCACAGACGGACAGCGCCATACCATAATACCACCCGTCTTCTGACGAGCAAATAAAAAGTCCAACGTTCTACAGCGAGAAAGATTCATAACGGTAAAATAACACAAAGGTGCCAACCTTCGGGGCTGTACAGCGCTCAGTTAATTACAGAAAAACGTTTCAGAGAACCTTTAAGATGGTTTATATGCAGCTTGTTAGGAACGATGATCAGGGAAAAGGTAACCAATTTTTTTTTAAAAAAAGCACAGCTTACATTTGCGCAAGTGAATCTGAACAGAAATGTAATTAACAAAGTCTTCGACAAATGAAACTAATGGGGTGTTTTTTTCTATTATAAAGAACAGTGCAGCATTTAAAGACAATCTATACAAACTGAGAAACACGGTGGTGAAACTGTGATGATTTGGGATCAGGACTTTAGCACCCTGCAGTCATTAGGTGTTTTCAGAGCAAAGGAGATCCTTTCACAGGTCTTGGAATCGGTCTACCACATTTCTGTTTCTGATCTGGTGCTACTTTGACCATTTAAAGTCCATTTATTTTTCCTCAACTCAAAACTGCTTCTTCAATAAATTGTTATGTGTCAACACAGCACTGGCTCCTCTCTTGACTTTAGGAGCCTGGTTACCTTTAAATGATTCATAGGTAAGCATTTAGTGGCTTAAACAAAAAAAAAATCTGAAAATGTTCAAATAAGGACTGAAAATGAAATAAAAACAACCAAAGCCCAAAGAAAAATGTTGAAAGACCTTCAGAAAGGATAAAGAAATATTAAAAGATTACAAGAAACTCTGTCTCCTTGATAGAAAAGCAATGAAAACTAAGACAAGATATTTGGATAGTTGTCTGTGGATAATAATTTGTTGATTGTGAACACTGAATAACAAACATCTTAAAATTATTTTTCTGCACATAAAATATCACTTTTTACTGACCCTGCATTACAAGTGACCACAGCTTTATCTCCAAACAGAGTGTCTCCGTTGGGGTATTCAATATTTCCATTACTTATTTCTTCAAGAGCACCACAGCTTTTCCCTGGAACGAGAAAACTCAGCCTGTTAAAGTCACCTTTTATAAATTACTGGACACATATTTTTATAATTAGAATATTAAATGGTCATAGGATAGTCAGTTACATTTAGTGTCACCTATAGCTGTAAGATTATTTACTTTAGGGTTTGAATTTAGGATAAACAAATAATAATCTTATTGTCACTGAAGAAGAGGTAATAATAGTCTTAAAAGTCTGGATAAAAAAAAACAAAAAAAAAACATTAACATCTATTTAAGATCTTTAAAGAAGCTCACCATAAGATAATCAAATGATGCAAAAAAGGCAACTGAGTTGTGCAAAGTCAATCAAAACAAAGACCCTGTATGAGCGTCATTTGAGACAGATAACAGTAAATATTTCTTCATATCTACATGTCTGTGCAAAGATTTGTATATACAACTGGATTGGAGCATATGGTGTTCTAAAACCTGTATATACTTGATTGTGCACTGATTGTTCCTTTCCAGGCACTAATGCACCCCCATACCATTAGAGAGGCAGGGTTTAGAACTGTGTGTTGATATAAGATGGTCCCTCTCCTCTTTAGTACAGAGGACATGGCATCTGTGGTTTCCAAAAGGAATTTCAAATTTGGATTTGTTTGCCACGGAACAGTTTTCCATTTTGCCTCAATCCGTTTTAAATGAGCTTTGGTTCATAGAAGACGGCAACATTTCTGGATGGTGTTTACATCTGGCTTCTTCTTTGCCTGATAGAGCTTTAACCATAATTTTGTTGATGAAAAGGTGAACTGTGTTTACAGTCAGTGATCTGTGAAAGTGTTCCTGAGTCTGTGCAGTGATGTCCAGAACAGAATCAAACCTGTTTTAAATGCAAACTTTTTTGGAATTGGGGCTGCAAAAATGTAGGAATTTTATGAACAGAACCGTTTCAAAATGTCAGACAAACAACAGCATTACTGTTTATTGGAAAACTGAACTACATCATTAATTAAGTGGTAAAATTTACTTTCACAAACCAGCCGCAGATCACTCCAACTCCCAGCAGTACAGGTGATGGTCGGAGACCCTCCTGCAGATGTGTAGCCCACAGCACAGCCAAAAGAAACTTTGGAGCCATCTACAAATGTATCTTGCAGAATGGCATCGACCTTCAAATGCATGTTGGGGCCTCCGACAGGTTTAGAACAGTTTTGAGCTAAGAAAAGAAAATGAATTAAGAAAGAAGCAGAGAAATGAAAATGTATGTGAAGGAGGACTGAAGAAACTGTATTGACAGGCAGGTTATGCATGCTCCGTGGCCTTGGTTGAACTCACCTTGAGCTTGAATGGCAAAGCCAAGACAGCTCAGCAGAATGAGGGCAGAGACACCCATGCCAGGATCTGACACAGTAATCTGATCACAACAAGTGTTTTCTGGAAATACAAAAAGCTAATGTTGAAATGAAAATCAAGAATTTAAATGAGATTTGATTCAACTCAAGGTTTGCCACTGAAGATCAATAACCTAACAAGCTTTTAAAGCAAACTCACTTGGTGCTACTTTAAATATAAGTACGCTTTGTAATATATAAAAAACAATAGTTAATCTTCAGGCGCTTAACTTTATTTCACAAACAGATTTTTAAAACAAACAACTATCTGTAAAAACTCTGAATTAGCCAGATCACGTAACGCAGGGCGTCTCGCTAATCCCATCAGTGCTTAAATGCCACAATAGTTTCCCACTGGGACCCCAGGCAAATCAGACGAACAACAACACACAAAACAACAAAAACAACAGCAACAACAGTAAAAACAGCAGCAACACAAGTTGCTTTGAATCGCTTGATATTCTGTCCGTCATGTTGTGGGCGATGAAGACTCACAGACAAAAACAATTCATGGAGACCCTGAATTAGTTTTAATTTCGAAATAATCTAAGCCGAAATTCTAAAAACGTCCTCTGTGGATGAGAGATCAAATTCAAAAT
This sequence comes from Kryptolebias marmoratus, assembly GCF_001649575.2. Lineage (NCBI taxonomy): Eukaryota > Metazoa > Chordata > Actinopteri > Cyprinodontiformes > Rivulidae > Kryptolebias > Kryptolebias marmoratus. The sequence goes on along the minus strand of NC_051437.1, from coordinate 7,312,113 downwards.
ATTCACCAGAAAGTCTAAATCTAGTAAACTACCAATAAACATTGAAATTGGAAAAAAAAAAAAAACACACCAGAATCGGCTAACCAGCTGGAAACTAGCTAACGCGACACTAACAAACTTTACCAACACACACTCAATAATCCGCTTTCTTCGTCCTTTAGTCGGTTAAACCTAGTGGAGAGATTAGTTAGAGAAGTCAGGCTTACCACTCCCTTTGACCAAACGCGAAGAACAATAATGGTCGCTGGAGTTGCTTCCTGAACTGCAGCCACGCCACGGTTGCCAGATAGGAAATGACGAAACATCACACTATCGCTTTTAAACTATCGTATTTTGACCAAAACTATCGTATGTTTGGCTTTTTTTTTTTGTTTGTTTGTTTTATTTTTTGTTTTTTCATGAAAATACCAAACATTGTCGTATATTATGGCTTTTTAAAAACTATTTACTGTATGTCGTGTAGACCGTAAAACTATCGCAAAGTCACCGTGTATCTGGCATCACTGGGTCACAAAGCTTCTCGGAAGTGGGTGGAGGCTAATGACGTATAAACCAGTGCCATAGAGAGAGATTTTTTTTCCCAAAACTTTATTCATAAATTCTGAACAGTACAAAATCAATGCACATATAAACAAGTAACTGAAATGAATAATAAATGATAAAGATTTTAAGAAAAATAAGATAAAATAATCATACATAAAATAAATAAATAAATTGAAAGTAAACATGTTTACTCAGTTCTTTTAATGTAAAGTGCTAGGGGTTTTCCATGAGGTTGAGTTCTTTTACCAACAAGAAGAGTTTTACTTCATTTCTTTTCTTCATATGTTTCAGTGATGAAAAGAAAAGGCACAGTTCTTTGTGGAAGGCAACAAAATTTGGTTTAGATTTAAGGAATCTGTTCTTGTGTATAAAAAACTTTCCGAGAATATCAATGGAATTTATTGTTAGATTATTTACAGAGACATCAGTCAAAAAGCCAAATATGATATTTTCTATTTTTAAGTCTGGAACTTGCAAATGTTTAGACAACCAGTGATGTAAATCTTCCCAAAAGGCGGCAGTATATATACATTCATACAATATATGGTCAGTAGTTTCAACATGTTCCTTACAAAATGAACAATTTGTACATTCAAACCCAAAACGGTTAAAAAGAAAATCAGCAGCTTAAATAAGCTTAAAGTGAATTTCTTTTGCTTTCGGTGGAATGGGAAGTTTGCTTTCTTCTTTCCATTCTTTCTGCCATTTTTCCTTCAGTTTTTTGTTTAATGACACTTGCTTTTGATTTTCCAGTGTATACTGCAAAGTTAACATACTCAATGTTGCCTTTTTTGCTCTATCTGGTACTACGGTTCCTTTGACCCCTTGTGTGAAGGTACCCATAGAAATGTTAACACATAACCTACTGGGCCAGTTCCCTTATAGCGGCCAGTAGTCATGATGAGCGGCCATGGATATATATATATATATATATATGGGTGTGTGTGTGTGTGGTAAACAATATCTTAAGTTGAAAAAGCCACATTTTGCAAATGACAAACTGAATTGTATACAACTACAGCAAATAACATTCAAGTATAAGCAACTAAATTACTAAAAATCCCACAAATATGAGTCCGTCTTTATAGTTTATATATGAACCACTCAAGACGATATGTGCTTTAACCCATAAAGTTGGCTTATCAGGGTCCAGGGTGGAGAGTATTGAAGTGTCTTCACAGCGGTGGACGTTCTTCTGGGTCCTCAGCGGCGACTTGATTGATCACAGAAATGACTCGACAGACATAAGTTATTCTTGAACAGTGAGAGTTTATTCAAAATAACAGAGTCTGTGCCAAACAGGACTTCTGGCCCAATCTTGTGAAGATCCCCCGTTTCTCTGGGGCTGCTTGTTTTTATAAACCTTTACCACACCCAGTAAGAGTAAAAAGACACCTACGTCCCACTGGGACGGACCTGAACAATACATTCAATTCCATTTATGGGGATAAACTAGGGTCTTCAGACAAGCAACAGCTAACTGTCCACGTTTGCACATTTTCGACAACGTGAGCGTAAGAGCCCACGATTCACTTCCTAAGAAGGCGTTGTGGCTGAAGACAGTGTCTCTCAAAATGAGAGCTCAGGCCTCATGGCCTGAACACAGATGCAGACCAGTTACCTCAGTATCCATGAAAAGAGGCCCAAGCATGGTTTGGTCATAGATAATATGAAATAGGACTGACCACACTGTCCTAATGCCAAATCTATGACTCTGTCACATTCCCACGTCACTGGAAGAGCACCAAATGAATTATTACAACACTCTTGTGGACATTAAGACATTAAGTACATGGCTTCCTGCTGCCACTCTCACTAAAATCAATAGAATGGAGCCACATTCTCACCATGCAGCAGCAAAGACCAAACCAAGTGCTAATTAACTGTGTCATGCTCAGCTGCGCTCACCTTTAGGAGGCAAAGCAAGAAGCACTTGTTCTGATAAAGATCAGGCCTGCTTGACATGGAAGTAGGAAGGGTAGATGTGGATGGTGGAGGCCCAAAAACCTCCCATATCACCCAACCTTGCACAGATGTGATACCAGTTAATAATAATGTAACGTAATATTCTGGTGTATTGTGTCATCCTGGCATAGCCTGAAAGAGTCATACCAGGGTGGGGCATGGAGAGTGGCGCAGTCATGGGCATACCTGGTAGAGTTGTTGGAGTATATTGCTGATGTATAGTGTGGTCAGGAATAGCAGCAAATATACAGTCAGTACAAAGAAAGTAGCAGCATCATGACTGGCTTTACATGGAAAGAGATTTTATAAATTTGACACAAAAGGTTGTGGAGAGAGTAGCGAGATGCAAAGAGGGAGGTCTCAGATTCCAGCTTTCAAAAATATATAATGCAGCTTTAGGCCTGATACCCAGTTGGTTTCACTCCAATCAACACCTGCACTCATGTGACCAGAGGGGCCCATCAGTGAGTCAGACAAAGAAGGACCCTAATTAGCGTCTATTGTTAGGAGAGCGAGAACAATTTGAGAGCAATCCAGCTTACATCGCATCACGGCTTTAAAAGTTCAACTCCACATTCTCTATTTCTGAATTGAGAAAGCTCCTCGGATGAGAAGCGAAACGTCTTGAACTACAGAATAGAAGTCCAGTTGTTTTTGTTTTTCTAACCTTTTTTGAATTTACCATGGCCTGGATGACTGAGAATCCACACCAGTATATGTTCAGAGTTCATGCCTCTGGAGCTTCCTGCTGACGATCTTCCTTGAGACACTTGCTGATGAGCTTACCCAAGAGCCACTTACCTGTTCCGATCCGCATCAACGCCTGTCTGCCTCCGACCAATCCTGGAACCCACTTTCCTGAGCTTCATCCACCGGAAAATACCTAACCCCTGGAACCCAGACCTTTTCCTCTGAGTTCAGTCCTCCTCACTTATCTGTAAGACCTACTCCCTGTCTACATTCTGTCTGCAACATTCCCACTGGAAAACAATATACTCACCTTCGATCCTCCTTTGCAGATCCGGATCCCCTCCCCTCCCCTCACTGTTGAATAAAATCACTTACCTTATTCTCCGTCTCCTGAGTCTGTCTGTCACCGAGTTGCTCACCTTTGACTACTTTGTAAACCTGATATGTTCGACATAAACTTTGGTTAAAGCTCTAAATCCCTTACTAAATGAACTCACTTTCTTCTAGTATATATATTTTCCTAAATGTAGTATCTCAGGAGCTTTGTCGTGACAAAACTAAAACACTGCTTAAAGTTGCTCTACAAAAGCAAAAAGGTTTCCGACTTTAAACCCACACATGCTAAAAACACAAAAGGAAGGGAGAGTAAAAAATAAAACCATTCTGACTTGATAGCAACACATTGTCCATCATGTTCTTTTATTATTTTTGTATGAAAGCAACTGAAATAAGCATAAAAATCAGAGTTCCATTGATCAAGCCTTTAGTTTAAATTGATAAATTTTAAAAAAAAAAAAGTTCAAACTACTTTAGAGAATTTTCTTAAAAAACTGTCGAGGTCAGAAAAACTCACAAAAACCCGGATAACCTGCTCGACCTCCTCACCCGAGATTGGAAAGATGCATGGAGTCAGAGAGTCAAAACCAGCCAAAGAGTCCACTTTAAAGTTTGAGTAAGATTTATTAACTTTCAGCGCTGAAAGAAGACGCTTACCAGAATTCAAAGCTCAGCCTACGTCTGAAGCTAACTTCTCGTTCGATGCATTTTATCAATTCGCCCCGCCCGCATGGTGTTTTTTTTTTAGTAAATTTCCATCCCTCAAATGGAGTTGTTTTCCAGCAGTTTGCACCCACACAGATCGCACCCTCTTCCGGGTTTCCTGGAGTTCGTGAGGTCATCTCATCACGTGTTCTATACAACCTGCTGTTCACCCTGTACATCATTTCTAGGCTTGATCTCTGGTAAAATAGACAGATGTAAATAGACAATTTACATTTTATATAACTTCACAAAACAAATATTCTTGATTTTAAAAAAATCTTATTTGGCCAAACACATGCAATCCTATTAATTTGTAAAATTGTTTTTATTTTTTTATTTATGCGGCGGTCGAGAACCCTCAACAAACTCAGCATTTGGGATGACAGGATCTTTGCATTTAACCCCTGCAAGGAAAAAAAAACAGTAAAAGTCAAAATGAAAAGCTCAAAAAGACAATGCTGCGACTGCAAATATTAGGAATGTTTAAACTGAACTGAACCAACTACAAAATAGATGTCCAATTGTTTTTGTTTTTCTAACCTTTTTTGAATTTACCATGGCCTGGATGACTGAGAATCTACACCAGCATATGTTCAGAGTTCATGCTGAGTTCATGCTTTTGTTTGTTTTATTCAAAAAAAATCTGGACATCATCACTGCCTGTATTTGGGTCTATTTGCCACACCTCAATCCAGGACCGTGCTCCATGCCACTTCTCTAGCCAGAGCCCAGCAGTTCATCATGGGCACAAAATCAATGCCAGTCCGAGGGCAGCAGCCTTTCTAGGCCACAGCTTTAGCCTGTGCCTAAGACCTCCATTCTGTCACCACAGCCTTAATCTTATACAATATGTTGCCAAAAGTATTTGCTCTTCTTCCTTCATACATGCATATGAACTTGAGCCCATTCTTAATTTATAGGGTTTAATATGATGTTGCCCCACACTTTGCAACTATAAGAGCTTCAACTCTTCTTGGAAGGCTTTCCACAGGTTTAGGAGTGTTTATGGGAGTTTCTGACCATTCTTCCAGAAGCTCATCTGTGAGGTCAGACACTGATGTTGGACAGAAGGCCTGTCTCTCAGTCTCTGCTCTAATTCATCCCAAAGGTGTTCTGTCAGGTTGAGATCAGGACTCTGTGCAGGTCAGTCAAGTTCTTCCACACCAAACTCCCTCATCCATGTCTTTATGGACCTTGCTTTGTGCACTGATATTTATTCATGTTGGAACAGGACGGGGTCATCCCCAAACTATTCTCACAATGTTGGGAGCATGAAATTGTCCAAAATGTCTTTGTCTGCTGAAGCATTAAGAGTTCCTTTCACTGGAACTAAGCAGTCTAGCCCAACTCCTGAAAAACAACCCCACACCATAATCCTCCCTCCACCAAACTTTACACTTGGAACATTGCAGTCAGACAAGAACTGTTCTCCTGACAGCCGCTAAACCCAAATTCATCCATCAGATTGTCAGACAGAGAAGCGTGATTCTTCTCCAAAGAACTTGTCTCCTCTGCTCTAGAGTCCAGTGGTGGCTGCTTCACTCCACTGTATCTGACTCTTTGCACTTGGTGATGGAAGGCTTGGATGCAGCTGCTCAACCAAGAAAACCCATTCCATGAAGCTCTCTGTGCACTGTTCTCAAGCTAATCTGAAGGCCACATGAAGTTTGGAGGTCTGTAGCTATTTGGTGACGTTTTTGCAATATGTGCCTCAGCATCCACTGAGCCCACTCTGTGATTTTACGTGGCCGACCACTTCATGGCTGTCGTTCGCTTTCACTTTGTTGTAATCCCACTAACAACTGACTGTGGAATATTTAGCAGCAAGGAAATTTCATGACTGGACTTATTGCACAGGTGGCATCCTGTCAAGGTACCACACTGGAATTCACTGAGCTCCTGAGAGCGACCCATACTTTCACCAATGTTTGTAGAAGCAGTCTGCATGCCCAGGGGCTTGTTGACATGGAAATGATTGAAACACCTGAATTCAGTGATTTGGATGGGTGAGTGAATACTTTTGACAACATAGTGTATGTCACAGCTGTGCCTGAAGCTCAGCCCCTTGAGGCTCAGTCTTGAACTACATCACAGCCACAACATCAACTCAAGTCTGTCACGATTGTGGACGACGGAAAGGAACCCTGAGCGCAGACTCATAATCAAATAAACTAATTTATTGAATAAAAATAAACAAAACAAAAGCTGACGAGGCAGCAACTCAAAAGAACAAAAATCCAAAACACACGGTGAGCAGAACAACAAGGAGACAAGGTACAGAGCATAGCAGCAAACGGCAAACAAAAAACAACAACGGACCAGCGGGGAATGGAGAGAAATGACCGTATTTTAAAGTGCAGAAGATAATTGTAGTAAGTGGATTCAGGTGTATGGGAGCAATCAAGGACAGGTGGAGATGGGCGTGGCAGGGGAACTGAAAGAGGGTGACTGGGGAGAAGTGAATACTGAACAGGAACTGAAACAGGAAAAACCCAAACTGAAAACAACAACAAGAATAAATAAAGAAAACAAAACCGAAAACACAAAAAATCCTAAATCCTCACAAAGTCATGCAGCGATTTTGTAAATTTAATAAAAGGAGAAAAACAAATGTATTTTTTTATACTGAAAGTACTCAGACTCTTTACTAGTTACAGAGTTGAAGCATTTAGGCAGCAATTTCAGCCTTGAACTTTTTTTTGATACAACAAGCTTGGCACACCAGGATTGTGGGATTTTTCTCTATGTGTGTTTTTTTTGTGTTAGCAAAATATCTAATGAAGCACGGACTGAATTTTAATGAAAATATCTGCCTTTTTTTTTGGGAAATCCTATCAGCTCAGTCCAGTTGGATGGGGCCATTTTCAGGTCTCTTCTGATATGTTTGACAGAGTTTAGGTCAGAGGTCTGGCTGGTCCACTCTGGGACATCCACAGAGTTGTCCCTAAGCCCCTCCTGTGTTGTCTTTGCTGTGTGCTTGGAGTCGTTGCTGGAAGGTGAACCTTAAACCCAATCTGAGGTTCTGAGGAATGTGAAACAGGTTTTCATTGAGGAAGAAACTTGTTTCACTTTGTATTTTACTGCACTCAGCTCTCCCTTAGTCCTGATCAGTCTCCAAGTCCTGCTAAAACTGTGGAAATGCCATTAAAGAGTTAATGCCAAAGTTTTAAGCAAATATCTTGTGCAATGTGGGGAACTCAGAGTGTGTGCTGGGGATGACTCTCTGCTATAGCCACATAAAAGTTTTGCTCAATGTCTGTAAAATTGACTGTTATGGATATTTGTGTGCTGGCTAAGGCTGATAAGCTGCGGAGGTCATTTGAAACAAAGTTGACTCCACAAGTTAATCAGTTGTAGATGTTCATCCAATGATTACTTTCTGAGTGTTTCATTAAAACCGGCCTGGTGGTTAATGAGCTATTTTGCCAACAAACAGACATACTCATACACAGAAACAGCCACAAACATTATCACCACCTTTCATCTTTCAATGGTGGGTGATAATAATCATTGAATATATCTCTACAACTGATTAAGTGGCATAACTTATATTTTGTATGTCGTAACATGTCATAAAACATTTGATATCAAAGAGAAAGAAAATAACCATATTACCAGTATATTAATGTGAGTTACAGCATGCATATATGCAAAGAAACTGTCAGAGCTTTTAATATTTTTTAATTTGCAATCTGTCTCTTTTGAAATAGAAAGTAAGTAAACTTCCAGAGTCATTGATCCACAAGAGAAAACTCAAAGAGAGACTTTTTCCATGAAGATCTAAAGATTGAATTTGTCACATCACAGTGGATGTGGAAGTGATTACAAACATTTTCAGCAAGCCCCGCTCGGCAAATCAAACATGAACGTTTCACATTCTTTCAGCGATAAACATACAGCTCAGGAAACGGGACAGTTTTAGAGAGTGGCAAAGTATGTAAACCCAAACTGGGTCAACATAAGAAAGTAAATTTACAAATCTTTCATTTTGACTTTTATAAAAAAAAAAAAATTACTCTTTTGCTGTTAATATACCGAGGTCAAAACTGATGTAGCACAACAAGAAGCATATAAAAAATAGACAAAAGAATACAAAAAAGAAAATAAAAAATGAAAAACAGAAGACACCAAAGTGCATTTATGATATGGAATAAAAAGTTTTCTCAATCTTAATCAAACAAACCTTCAAGATCTACAGAACAATTATAGGCTACAAATGGGCAGCTTTAAAAGCCTAAAAACAGATAAAAGAAACAAGTGTCAGCATTATACTTCAGCTAGTCCTTCTCTTTTATTTAATTCAGTTTATCTGAGTAGCACCAATTCATCCCACTGACTCATAATCACACAAACGTAGAGCGTTCAATAAAATACTTCAGCTCTGACTCACTGTTTGTCAAAGAAACTGGTTTCCACATAAACAGGTGAGACAGTTCCATTTTATTCTGTAATAAAATGTCTTGCCTCACGTCACATAGACCTAAGTTACTTATTAAGAAATATGAAAGTTCTATCTACCTCTCGCTGATTTATACTCATGATTGGCAAAACTGCAGTTTGCATCATCAGACATCCACATTTTAAACATTTTAAACATGTTGCTTGGCTTAATTTAAAATAATTTTAATATATACAAAACAAACACAGCATACAATAGCATTTTTACTTCATGGCAAACTACTCCAGCCTTTTCAAATCTTTATAAATATTCAGTTCAAAACACAGCAGAACAAATAACTTGACTTACATGTGTTTTGAATGCTTCTATGCAAAATAAGTAACAGTGATTATTTTATTAAAGGCTACATGAGACATTTGCGTCAATGTGCAAATACAACTCATTGAACCTAACGTGTACTTTGTTTCCCATTAACCCTCCTCCTTCTCCTCCTCTTGGCATATTTCTTATGTCTTGCTTTTGTACATCTGAGAACTATACACAGAGTTATGAATAAAGATGCGAACAACCCCCAGCGCAGCAGCGTATACCAGAGTGGCACCCCGGTCCATGCTCTGAAAACCAAAAATCAGAAAAATTTGTCAGATACGTCAGCTACTAATGATCACAATCTGAATTCAGCCCTTTTTGTTTACTTCCATCAACGAGACAGAAAAAGATGCAGCCTGACCTGCTGAAAAAGCCAACGTGATCAGTTTGATTGGTTGTTAAGAACTGATCTCCGGGGTCAGAGTGGGTTTCTGTTCTCCCTTCGCAGGTTGTCAGAGGCGGAGTTTCAGCTGTGGTTGTTCTCATTCTGTCTGCACAGTCATACGCTGGCTGGCCTGATGATGAGAAGAGGAAAATATTGGACTGGGACACCTTTCTGTATATATGTGGGCAAATAGGAGTTTAACACCATGGCAAGAAATATGTCAAATCTCACTGGTGGATAAAAGTCCATGTTTATAACAGAATCTTATTTGCAACTCATTTTAGAAAAAAATTACTACCTTTTTTATTCAACAAAAGACTAAATCTATTTTGGTACAATCAAGTTTAGTGCTTGATTCTACAGGTGAATCTCTACTTGTCTATTTATCTTTTTGTATTTTCTGTATTTTGTTGCTTAACTCATACTAACTTAGTGTGTAAATAACCAAGCCCATCCTATGATTCCTTCACTTGTCTAGACACCTTCAAAGAAAATTACTTGAAGAAATCACATTTTATATGATCTTGTCAGTTTCAAGCATCATCATGGAAGATTTTTAGCCCAGTCTAATGCACAATATTCCTTAGTTTCATTGAGGTTCACAAGAACTGGTTTATGCACAACTCTCTTTGGCTCTAACCACAGCATTTTAACTAAATTCAAGTTTAAACCTTAGGCTTTTCCAACACCCTGAATCCTTTCTTTTTCAGCAGTTTTGTTGTATATTTGCTGGTGTGCTTGGGAACGTTGTCCTGTTGCAACAGCCAATATCAGCCAAAGTTTAAAGTGTCAGACAGACAACCAAATGCAATACTTTGGTTTACAGAGGACTTTATAGTTGACTTAGTGACTGCAGGGTCTTCAGGTCTGGCAGCTGTAAAAGAAACGGAAAAATGTCACCCCTCCACCACAGTGCTTTACAGTTGCGTAAGGTGTTGGGTTTGCATTGTTTTTACCATGGTGTTGTGGTTTGTTCAGATGCAACTTTGCAAAGCTAAGCAGCACTGCCTCGCTCTTTTAGGGAAAACAGATAATTCTTTCAAACAAACCATACTTTTTCAGTCTGAGATATACATAGTTCTTATACATAGCTCTCATAGTTTGCATGTTCTCCCAGTGCATGTATGGGTACTCTGGTTTCCTGTCACAGGTCAAAAACGTGCATGTTAGGTTCAGTGGCAACTCTAAATTGTCCCTAGGTGTGAATGAGAGTGTGAATGCTTGTCTCTTTCATTTGTCTCTATGTGTCCATGTGCAATGCTGAATGGATAAGCAGGTAAAAAAAAGTGGATGGATGGGTGGGTGGATGGATAGATGACACCATTTGTTTAGCTTGTTGCTGCTCTGTCAACTGAATAATGTTTGTGTTACTTTGTAAATGTATAAACTGGTGACAAATTAAGCAAATGATCTCGTGCAAAAGGGTAGAGGTTTGACATTAGCTGATGTGGCATTCTTTCACATGTCATTTTAAAAGAGTTTTATTTTGGAAGCCTGAGAAACTTTTTTTTTTAAAACTGGCACTCATTTTGGCCTAGCCTGGAGAAAGACGTTAGGCTCATTTCACCATATTCCATGTTCTGTGTCACAGCTAATAAGATTCTAACTATTGAAAGAACATCAATTCAAAAATGACTAGACTATCCCTTTAATGTCATATTAACTTCACCCTCCCATTCAGCTAAAAAAATGGGCTGAGTTTCTATTACATTGTCATAGCAACACAGTTACAGAAGTGAGTAAACCCAGGATGGAATGAAGCTGAATAATGCAGTGTGCTGATATAAAAATCTGATGTAAAAAGGGAAGTCTGAGCTGGCACAGAAGAACAACACCCATGAAAAAAAGAATAAAAAGTGTAACTGCACATTTCAGGACACTCACCCATCATGTGTTTGAACACCCATACGTGAGGGTTAGACAAGACCATTAATAAACATCTTGTGGCTGCCCTTCCTGTTTCCTTTTTTACTTTGCTCCTACAGTGTCAATGTTTCCACAGCACAAACTCAAACCATGTATGGCTGCGTTGCTAACGTGTTCACAGCTGCATATCTTGACATCACAGAGAACTCACAAAAAGTGAACTTTCAAAATGACATTGTGCCTTATCCAGTTTATATATATATACATACATTTGGTTTTAACTGTATACATATATACATATGTATACAGTTGAAACCAAATGTTTACATACAGTATATAAAAAGACATGCATTTTTTTTTTCACACTGTCTGATGTGAAGTTAGAATAAACTTTTCCCATTTTAGATCAAAAAGGATTTTCAATTTTTTTTCTATTTGCTAAATGCCAAAATAATGGGAGAGAGAGAATGTTTTTAAGGCAATTTGTATTACTTTCTTTAAACAATTTGGGACATTTGATGTTGTGCATTTGAAAGCTTCTGATAGGTTTATTGATAACATCTGAGTTAATGATACACCTGTGGATGTAATTTAAGGCACACCTGAAACACACTGCTTCCTTATGTAACATCATGGGCAAATCGAAAGAAATCAGCCAAGATATCAGGAAGAGAATTGTGAAACTTGCCGAAGTCTGGTTCATCCTTGGGTGCAATTTCCAGATATCTGAAGGTGCCTCATTCATCTGTACAAACAATTATACGAAAGTACAAACAAGATGGGAATGTCCAGCCATCATATCGCTCAGGAAGAAGACGGGTCCCAGACATGATGCTTTGGTCCGAAATGTGCATATCAACCCAGGAAAAAAAGCAAAGGACCCAGTGAAGATGCTGGCTGAAGCTGGTAAGAGTGTGTCATTATCCACAGTGAAATGAGTTCTGTATCATCATGTGCTGAAAGGCCACTCTGCCAGGAAGAAGTCAGTACTTCAAAAGAAAAGCCAGATTATTGTTTACAAATACACACAGGGACAAAGACCTTAGTTTTTGGAGACATGTCCTGTGGTCTGACGAAACTAAAATTGAACTGTTTGGCCATAATGACCATTGTTACGTTTGGAGGAAAAAGGGGGAAGCTTGCAAGCCTAAGAACACCATCCCGACTGTGAAACACGGGGGTGGCAGCATTATGTTGTGGGGTTGAATTGCTGCAGGAGGGATTCACAAAATAGATGGCATCATGAGGAAAGAACATTATGTGGAAATACTGAAGCAACAGCTCAAGACATCAGCCAGGAAGTTAAAGCTTGGGCGTAAATGGGTCTTCCAAATGTTCAATGACCAATCCTATCAAAAAATTTATGGGCAAAACTGAAAAAAAGCATGTGTGAGCAAGGCGCCCTACAGACATGGCTCAGTTCCACCAGTTCTGTCAGGAGGAATGGGCCAAACTTTCTGCCAACTATTGTGAGAAGCTAATCCAAAATGTTTGACTCAAGTCATACAGTGCAAGGGTAATGGTACCAATACTAATGGTACTAATGAAGTGTATTTAAACCTTTGACTTTTGTAGAGATGTGGATCATTTTTACAGTCTTATTAGTTTCTGTAGTGAATCTTATGTTGTTTTCTTTGACTCAAAGGCGTACGTGGCAGGGATCTAATCACGCCATGGGTGTACACGTAATTGCCTAATGGCCTACTTCACTTATCGGGGTGCAGGTGATAAGCATTAGGGAGAACAAGTTATATTTCCTTATCCACTAAAGGATAAAAAAATAGGGCAGATGTGGCATGGCAATCCAAACCAGGCCTCGGGTTATCAGAACTTATACAAGGAGATAGAATGAACAAAGGATAGAATAATAGTCAGGTGTTGCTAGATGCAGCCTGATGCTGTCATAGTTAACCTCTCCAGATTTGCAAATCTGCTCGGTGGGTTTTCATGTAATTCTTAATAAATTTTGTCAGTACTTTAAAGGGTTGTCTCCTGGCCAGACCCTGCTCTAAAAAGAACCAACCCAAAAGGATTGGAACTAACAAATCCTTAACACTTTGAAGAAAGTAATAAAAATTGCCTTAAAACATTCTCTCTCAAATTATTCTGGCATTTAGCAAATAGAAATCCTTTTTAAAATCCTAATTGACCTAAAACGGGGAAAGTTTATTCTGATTTCATCCCAGACAGTGTGGAAAAATGCATGTCTTTTCATATGGTGTATGTAAACTTATGGTTTCAAATGCATATGTGCATGTGTGTGCTATTTCTACTGCTGCTTTGGGACGTACTTGATACATACCAGATACTGAGCTGGTACATACTTGGTAAGTCTGTGGTTTCATTATGTATTGCTACCAAAATGTTTCAGTAACATTTTTATAAATGTGTGAGTAATTCTGTTATGAGCACACACTAAATATCAATAACAAATTTAATTTTTTAAGTAAAATCTTATTGTTGCATTGTTTGTCATTCAGTTTGTGTGTGCTATGAAGGATTAGGAAGATTTGCATTGTATTTGTATGAAATTATAAACACAGACTTCATATGCTTCACCAGCTTTTGTTATATTTATAGAAAAAGATACCTTCTGTTCTTACCTTGGATATTAACAACATAGATGCAGCTGCTGTTTGCAGGGATCAGGACATGCACAGAGACAATATCGCTCTGCTCGCTGCTTACACTGTTATTGGCAAAACAATAATACTTGCTGTCCTCTTTTGTTGCTCCACAATGTAGGCTCAAATCCGATGAGCGGTGCACCAGGAAGTCCCTGTGGGGAGTTTGCTGATACCAGGTGTAATAAATGTCATCGCCCTTCGTACAACCACAGCGCACAGTCACTGGCTCTCCCCAACACGTTGGCACGAGAGAGCTCAGGGGCCAAAGTCTGGGTTTAGATACTGGAACTGGCACAAAGAAGTGAGACATCCGCCTGAATCCTTTAAGCTGAACATTGTTTTAAAAATGTACAAATGCGCTTCTAATTTGCAGATGTTAGAAATAATCAAATTTCTAAATAAGTTATAGAAAAGATTGCCGTTGATAGGCACCAGCTTCCACACAAGCCTGTTTGGAAAAGCTTGTGCTGAAAAAGGATGAATGGAAATATAGAAAAAATCTGTTTCATCTTACCTTTAGTGACAACCAGGTTGACTGAAACCATGATGTCACTATATATTTTGTCAATTCCAATCCAGTACACATCGGAGTCCTCTATTTGGAGATTTGTAACTTTCACAAATAGGCCATTTCTATTATTGTCAAATATCTGAGACTTTGCACTTTTGGCAATGCCATCTGTATCCATCAAAATCTGACAAGAGTTTCTGGAGGAGCCTCTGCACCAGTACTTCTTGCTGACCAGGTACCTGCTGGAGTCATACTTGCATACAAGCACAAATTCTTCTCCAATATGTGCCGTGATCTTTTTTTTGTCGCACTGAAGCTGGAGGCTTGCTGGAACACAAGTTAGGTCGAATCAGAAAGGGAACAACAGAAATAGTTTTTTAAAAATACTTTGATTTTAGGTTAGTGTGTATGTTTTCAAAATAACATTTATTTCAAAGAAACGAGTGTATATTTTTATATTTGTGGTGAGTGAAGGTGAAGTGAGCCTGGGGAGGTGGAAATTATTCAACCGACTGATTTGAAGTCGGACACTTTTTTAAAAAATTGCCAATTGGCCATGCATGTGCATATACTTAATCAATTACAAGGGAACATGAAGATGCTGAAAAAGTTTATTATTTTAAGAAAGAATGCTCT
The DNA here is from genome assembly GCF_001649575.2 of Kryptolebias marmoratus. Lineage (NCBI taxonomy): Eukaryota > Metazoa > Chordata > Actinopteri > Cyprinodontiformes > Rivulidae > Kryptolebias > Kryptolebias marmoratus. The sequence goes on along the minus strand of NC_051437.1, from coordinate 7,297,081 downwards.
TCTGTCTGTTATTTTAAGCAAACAAGTTCTTTTAAGGGTTGTTAAATACATGTTAAATAAATTAAGCTTGTAATGTTCTATTTTGTGAAATGAAAACACATTTTGGGCCAAAAACTAAACAAATGTTGCATAATGTTGCATAGTGGCCATCTGCTGCCTTGCTTTCTAAAGATTGATGTTGGCCATAGAAAAAGTCATATTGTTCAATATAGCTGGTATACCAGGAGGATGATAGGGATAGGGTGAGATAAAGACAAATGGTTTGATGTGGCAACCTCTAAAGGCAGCCCCAGAGGAAGAAACTGTTTTTAAAAAGGAGTTGAAATAAAAATATTTAACATTCTTTCAAAGTGCAAGTGAGTTGGGGGTACACTTTTATTATTGTTGAATTCTGAGTTTTAAACATAATGAATTGAGTATCTGAGAGATATTTACTTTTTAATCTATAGGGATGTAGCCAAAGATTGATTCATATGGAATTAAAAAATAAGTTGCCAAAATATGTTTTTTTTCTACAGTGACTAACATGAGTAACAAATGTTTACACAAAATCATCTTTAATCCAGAGTAAATGCCTTTTTTTATTATTTAAAATTTTAAATTTAGGAGTGATTTTCTTTCACCATTTGTAACCTGCTAAGATTTTTAGTTCAACGTTTTGAAAGTGAAACATGTTTAGGGCAACGGAAACAGTTTTCATATTTTTTCTGCATAAATGTAGCAATTACTAAAAAAAGCAGCATTGTGATAAATAATAAAAACATATATCAACTGATGGCTTACTCACCGTGAAGAAGCAAAAACAGGCAAAGTGTTTTCATTTTGTTGTTTAATGTCATGTGAGATGTGATGTCTGAAAGCTGAAGAGGTGGACTGCGGTGGTTTTGCTTCCTGGATGTGTGGTTTATGTGAATGTTTTTGTTGCTCTGTGACCAGAACACACTCTGACACCTGTATTCACTAGACCCTTTGATAAGGTATGGCTCCACAAGCATTTTACAGTAAGTTCCACCTCACTGACCTATTTAGACACACATTTGTAAACAGTATTTTGTTTTCTCATAGTTTACATATAGTGCTTTTTCCTCTGCTACATATGCACTGCACACTGGTGGGTGAACTCATTGGAGAGCAGGTGGTGTTAGTGTTTCGTTTGCTCCCCTACATGAGCCTCTTTCGTAGTTTCATCACCATTACGTCAGATCTTTGTGAGTTCTGGCATGGAAACAGTAACTGGTGTGTTTTATAAATTTACACTCACTGACAAAGAAAGTTCGGCACCCAAACAGAGTGGTGGAAATGAAATTAAACTGCTCTTGTAGAAGTCGTGTGAGTGCATCAAATGAATATTTAAGGTTGGTAGTACAGGCACACTTCTGGTCTCATTGTCAGGGTGGAAGGACAAGTACCCGGAGTGCAGACTCATTTTTAAAAAAGAAAACAAATTTCTTTACAAAATAATCAAAACAAAAGTCTGATGTGGCAGCAACAGAACTAAATAACAAAACACCTACAAAAAACAGAATTCCAAGAACATGAGGAGGCGGGACATGAGGAAACCCTGACAACACTTGGGAGTGAAAATGAACCAGCAGGAAAAGTGAAAAAAAATGAACCAGTTTTAAAGACAGGGTAATTGAGAAGTGGACACAGGTGACAGATTTTAAACGAGGAACAGGTGCAGATGGGTGTGGCAGGCCAACAAGTAATGGACAGAGGAAAGGTGAATAGTGACAGGGAACACAAGGGGCACAAGGAACAAGACACCAAAACTAAACACAGGAACCAAATAACAGAATTAAAGAAACAATAAACTCAATAAAGAAACCTAAGACCCCCCAAATCCTGACACATGTCATCAGGTTGTTGCACTTTTTTAGGTCTGCATACAAACTGTGATTCATACAGACATTAAATCCTTTATTGTGGCAAGTCAGCTCACAGTTGTAACTTACTCTTGATCTGGCAGATCGGCACTGGGTCAGAGCTTGCGTCTGAGCTGATGTCACACATGTTTAACTGAGGAAAGATCAGGGAACTTCGCTGGTCAATGGAGGACTATCAGCATGCTGCAAACAGTGTTTACAGACAATGATTTGTGGAAGTGTTCCTGAGCGCATGCACACAGAAAACTTCTTAAGTTTTCCAGATATTTGAGACTGGGACAGTGGACAAAAAGTTTTATTTTACCTGTTGTGACTCTAATCTCAGTCTAGAGGTGAAGGCCACGGCTTCTAAGGGTGGAAAATTGTGTTCTGGCTAAAAGAAAAAAAGTGTTTATTTATTTATTTATTTATTTATTTATTTATTCTTTACCATGATTTAATAGTGGTGTCATAATTCACCAATGTACCACAAGCAGTCAAAGAGGAAGTGAAACAAATTAAAATAGACACTCCTTCCTTTTGTGGCTTTCTCTGAACAGGCATTATTTTGTTGTCTTTTGAGTCCTCATTTTGTGTGAGGAACATGTGCTACTGATCATAATAATTTAGTTATTAGAGGCCAGCCTGCATGAGTTCACATAAGCATGTTCACCATTACCTCTGAATGACCTCTGATGGGCAGTGGCAGCAAAGTCATTGTCTCCAACAACTGTAAGGCATAAAAATGTCATTGTGCACTCCCCTATTATAAATCTACATGACTGTACTGAGTGGGGAAAGTATGACAAAAGTCATTACAACATACAATACAATATATTTTTTCAGGTTGGGAGTTTCCACTTGGGTTTGACGTAACACTAACTTCCACCTCTTCCATCAGGGCTCAAGCCTGATTGTCAAAAAGGGCAAGAGTGTAATCTTGGACAAGAGGGACCCCTTCTGTCTATAAGGAGAAACTATTTTTCTTGTTGGCTTTTGTCAGGTGTGGTGGAGAAGGAGGCGAACCCAAAGCGCAGACTCATGGCAAGAACTTAAAGAAAACTAATTTATTAAGAATCAAAGAACAAAACAAAGACAGATGTAGCAGCAAAACCAAACATAACAGAATCTAGGAACTGAAACACGAGCAAACATGAGAGACAAGACGAGAGGAGCAACCAGACAGCACATTGGAGTGACAATGAACCAGCAATGAGTGGAGGAAATGACCAAGTTTTAAAAGCAGAGGGTAATTGGGTGAAGTGGGCACAGGTGAGATGATTACTAACAAGGAGCAGGTGTAGATGGGCGTGGCAGGAAAACAAGTGACTGACTGAGGAGAAGTGAATAATGACAGGAAACAAACACACAAGGAACAAGAACTGAACTAAGACAACGCTAAACACAGGAACCACATAACAGAATTAAAGAAACCATAAACTCAATACAACCCCACCATTGTTTATTGTATGCACAAAGGCATGACAAATTAAGTACTTATGAGTTTAAATAATGTTTTTGGTTTTAATTTTCACTCTCTCCTATGATTCTTTATAACCACCAGGGTTGCAGCTGAAAGAATAGGATTAACATTCTCATCCATGCTTTAATGTGTTGAGAGAATAAATAAATTAATTATTGATGTAATATGCAACACTGTAATACACCTTCAGATTGTAACATTGATATTTGGGAGTTCACCACTTGTGCATATAAACAGCCAGCTTCTTTATTTTTTTGCCAGCTTTCTTCTTGGGCTTTTGCTGCAGCTATTGTGTTGCTTTTGGCTTGAATTAAGGGTCTGAATTCCACATATTTATGCATGATTATTGTCTGCTCTTCCTGAGAGAAAAATGGAGCATTCTGCCTGTGGGTATTCTAATGACAACACTACCCCTTTTATATGAAAACCTGGGATCAGATCCCCGGGGGGTTTATATCTCTTAGGAGATTGGGAAAAACTTGGCCAAATTAACAATTTGATAACCAGCTTTATTACCTTGGCTTAAAGCTGGTTATTAGTTTAACCAGCTCTCTTAATGAAACCTAAGTTGTTCATTCTATAAGGCCCTGGCTACCTAGCAGTCTTTAAGTCAAGCATAAACTCCTTTATCTACCAAAGTATTCTAGGGTCAGATGTGAGGCTATCTGTCCAACAACCCAAGCTGGGTCATAAAACAAGACAATGATCCTAAACAAAGCAGCAAATTTACAACAGAATGACAGAGAACGAAAAAGTGTTGCAATGACCCACGTGTCAGGATCAGAGGAGATGACGGGGACGAACCCAGTAGGCAGACTCATATTGACAGGAAACTAATTTATTAAAGTAAAGAAACAAACGAAAACAAAATGCTGACGTGGCAGCAAACAAATCAAAACTAAATTCAAATGCATAACAGAAACTTTGAGGACTGGAACACAGAGAAAGGCAACAACAAACAAACATCAAACAATGGACCAGTGAGGTATGGGAAGAATGACCGGGCTTTTAAGACTAGAGATAACGAGGTGAGTGGGAACAGGTGGAATGATTACTGAGTTGGGACAGGTGAAGATGGGCGTGGCTGACAGAGAAGTGAATGACTGGGGGAGAGTGAAAATGAACATGAACATGAGACAGAATGAAAAGCAAGTACAACCAAATAACACAAAAGAAACAACAAAAACCAAAGAACTAAAATCAAAATAAAACAAAAACAAAACCCAGAAAAAAGCCAAATCACCACACCACGTAAGTCATTAGTCTGGATGAAACACTTAAAAAAAACTGTTCAGAAACAAAAACCAGCAGATCTTCATAAACTAAAACAACATTGTAAAGCTTGGTGAAGAAATGTAAAAATCTACGCATGCTGGAAAAATTGAAGTTTAACAGAAGACGGTAACTCCATGTTATTGTTGTTGTTTTACAGGCATTGAATAATTATGTGTTCCTATAGTTTTTCCACAAACTGTTTTCTTTTAAAAATGTTTGCTTTCACGTTAGATAAAGAAATAATGACCTGCTGTAATATGTCATGTGTTATTGTTTATCTGATATGTTACCCTCACACTGTTTGGCGCAGAAGCTGAGCGACCTCGGACTGAGCAGTTCACTCTGCATGTGGATACTGGACTTCTTCAGCAACAGACCACAGACTGTTCGGATAGGGACGCAGGGATACAGGTGGACCACAGGGCTGTCCTCAGCACCATCCTCTACCTCTACTCCATTGCCACATGTGACTGTTCCTCCTCACACCCCACTAACATCATTGTCAAATTTGGTGATGGCACCATTGTAGGACTGATAACGGACAACAACAAAACAGCCTACAGAGAGGGAGTTCAGTGCCTGATGGACTGATGTACCAAGAACAAACTGGATCTCAACATTTCTAAACCCAAGGAAATGATTGTTGATTTCAGGAAATCAAAGAGGACTGTGCACTCCTCCCTCTCAGTTCAGGGAGAGGACATCCAGAGGGTGGAGAGTTTCAGATTCCTTGTGGAGCATATATCAGTCGACCTCAGCTGGACCACGTACATCACATCAGGGGAGGAAGGCCCAACAGAGACTGCACTTCTCTAGGACATTAAAAGAAGCACATCTGTCTCTTCACCTGCTTACTAACTTCTACCAGTCAGTCACTGAAAGCATTTTGACCTACTGCTGCACTGTGTGGTTCTCCAGCTGGACACAGGCTAACAGGAAGGTCCTGCAGAGGGTGGTGAGGGCATCAGGGCATCACCACTGCCTGCACTCACAGACATTTACACTGAGTCTGAAAAAGAAAGTCGGTGATATTTCAAAGGGCCAGCTGACACCCTTGAAATCCCCTGTCCTCAGCTTTACCCTCAGGGAAAAGGTTTAGGAGACTCATAAAAAGACTGAAACACAGCTTCTATACGCGTGCAGTAACATCTGTGAGCCCCCCAAATTGACTGTTTGACAAACAATCTGTACAGTATGTGTACACTTTTATAAACCATGCTGCATATGAAAATGTTTATTTACTCTTATTTTTATGCACAGCTGAAGCTGCTCTATTCACACCTTCCACTAGTGACTTTATTCTTATTTTTTTATTGCTGTTAAGCTGGAGGTGCAAAACTGTGTTACATTGTTGTCACGTCAATGACAAACAGAATTCTGATTTAGGACCTATAGTATGGACTAATGTTTTTGTCATTACTTTTTTATGCCCTAATCCGATATACTATACCAGTCTTCCTATTTTTTATTATAAGAGTGAAGATTTTGGTATATCCTACAGATCACCACATGTACCACTGTTTTATCTCGGAACAGTTTTTAAGTCTACCACAAAGCCACTAGATGTCACTGTGCTACTTATATATGCAACGCCTCTGGAAGGCTGTAACCATCATCAGTCTTTTCATTGTCACCTCTGACGGGTCTGTCTTATTAGAGCATTGGCAGATTTATAACACACAAACTTAATTATTGTTTTTGTCATAACCTCATTAAGATTATGTTTGCTAAAGGAAAGTCCAACACAGTTTCTACCAGCATTTCTTTAGAGCCTTCTTTATCAAACTGTCTGGATTTGGGTGTTTTTGAGTTGATTTTGTTATCTTTTGTGTTCAAGTTTTATGTTTAGTTCTGCATTTGTTCGTCTTGTTTGTTTGTTTTTTGAGATCCTTGGGTTTCATGTAATATAGATTACTGTATAGTTTTGCTCTTTGTGTTCCCTGTGCCACCATTCACCTGCTCTCAGCTCAGTAGTTTTCCGGTCAGCCTGCCACACCCACTTCACCTGTTCCCCATCACCTCTCAGCTGACTGTCATTTTCCACTCACCCATGTTCCTTTAAATTCAGCCACTGCCATCTTCTCCCTGTCAGAACATTCTATCAGGTGAGAGGGAAATAAAACCCAAAATGCAGATTCATTTTCAAAAAGAAAAAACTTATTTAAGATAATAATAATAAAAACCCTGCTGTGGTAGCCAAAACTTACAACAAAAACTTAACTCTGAGGATCGCAAAGAGACACAAATTGCAGACCTGACTGTGGCATAAAAACCAAGGAATTCATGCAAAATAAACATAATTTTAATAATAAAACTACAATGTCTGAAAGACAGTAGGAAAAGGTATGTCAGAATATTGGCCATTCTTCAATAGTTGTATTTGGCTGTATGTAATAAAAAAAAAATATACATATATATATAATTTTTTTTATATATATGTGTGTGTGTGTGTGTGTGTGTGAGTATCCACCCATATGCACTAATGCATATCTGCATAAACATATCTGAATAAATAAACTTACATTTACACACATGCCCACATTCACATAAACTATCTAATAATGAACATTTATCTGATAATTAATTACTTGTGATTATTTATATCAGGATCTTCCTCATATAAATACTTCTTGAACACCATCCTTTTTTATATTGTTTCTTAAACTGGAAATGTTTAGAGATTTTTGTAATTCAGCTGTAAGTGTGTTCCACATGCTAAAATGGCTACTCAAATGAAAATGTTCACGCTTCTCAGGGTTTGTTAGATTTTCAGGATTTTCAAGAAGCTTGTTCTTATACCAGTTTGTCTACAGTTACCCTTCCACTCCTCCTGTGTAACCTGAATGTTGTCTAACAGGCTGTGCTGCCTGCTCTGCACTCTGACTTTTGTCAGATCAGCTGTTTGTGTGTAGACAAGTGTGGCTCCTAAATGTTGTCAAACAGCCGGATGACTTTAGGACCCAGTGAGAGACACCCAGGAGGCGCGGCTATATTTTTAATCTGACCACAGAACCTGTAAGCTGACTTTTGCTTCCTCTATGACAGTTCATATGTTCCGTCACAGCAGTTCCTTGATGTGAGACTTGCAATAGAGAAGTGAGCTGTGTAGCAACAGACGGGCCCACAGCACTGAACCCCAGCCTCCCTCCATGATCCGTGGACAGGGACCTTTGTGACCTGACATGCCTGTGAGGGGAACCCCATCCCAGGCAGCACACAGCCAACCATGGAGCAGCAGGCCTGGATTCTGAGGAGCATCCTGACCCAGCTGGAGAGGCAGGAGGCTGCAGACGAGGAGGCACCAAATGGCATCGCTGGGGAGTTTGCAGTAAGTCATCTGTGGTCTTTAACTTCTTAAAAGTTTTGTTTCCAATGGAACAATGTAGTGTCAGTTTAGATGATTTTGTTTCTTTGGTTTTCAAACTGAAACTATATTTTTTTTAATCATCTGCTCTTTTATTAAAGACGCTCACTATAATCGTAACAAAAATGAAAGTACTCAATCTTCCACATTACACAGATAGAAGCACCGCAGGGCTATCGCATGAACTGCTTCAGTGTCTTTTTTTGCTTCCTCTTTGCACTGAGACTTGACACTGAGGAGGAGGAACACTTGCAAGCAAACACATTCTAGCTCTGACAACTCATAGACCCTACAAAGTGTTGAGCTCCATGTTGACATCATGTGTTTGCTGCCATAGTGATGAGGCACATACAAATGCCTCAGGACATCACTGTGTGTTTCGCATGCCACCCCTCTGCTGTTACACTGATCTTACGGCAGGAAGGGCTCTGTTGCATCACTTCCTTCAAGGACAAAAAGCACTCTGTGGTGTTGGAGGCGCAGATGGTCGGCTAAGCTTTTACCAGACTCTCAAACTGCCCGTTCTGGCCCCTGAACAAGAAAACCAGTGTCTCAACGAGTCCCATACACATGGATGTGCCACGAGTTCAAGTGTTTTTTCAATCCAGAATGGAAATCCTCTTGTGGGATTAAGTAAGTTACTTCATGTGGGGGTACGTGACATTAAAAGTGATTTAAAATTTCCACCTGAATTTTTTTTCTTTCTAAAATATGTTTGTTTTCATTTGATGTCAATCAAAGTTAGGGCACAGCAGCAAAATACTGAAAAAGTAGGTGTTATTATAAAGAAAAACACCACAATGGAGATATTTATTTTGATTTATAATAATGTAATTGTTTTAGTTCATTTTCTCCAAGTCTATTATAAAAAGAGCTACTAACTATTGATGATTATTTGACAGAACATCACTTCAAATGTCGACTGGACTATCCGTTTGAAGAGTTGCCCAATCTGGAGAAAACACATGCATTAATTGTTGACTTTATAGTTTGATTTATTTACCATTCTCTTCTGTCTCAATGATCTCAGTGCATTGCAGTGTAATTCTAAACTACTACATAAGCACACAGCTACACTCGGGGGCAGATTCACTCAAATTATCTGCTTCATATTTCCTTTATCATTGTTTCCTCTTATCTTCATATTCAGAAAGCAAATAGCCTTGTATATGCTGGCGTCAACTTGCCCATCAAGTTCAACAGGTGTTAGCAATTTGACCTCTGTTAGTGCCAGAACCCAACAGACCGGAGTTGTCCTCGCTGCACAATATAAATATTACCGTCTGTCACAAACACATGAACAACAAAAGTGGGGGGAAGTTAGATTTCTAGATCAGATAATACTCCCAGAGCAATTTGAGTGAATCTGTCCTCGAATATAGCTGTGTGCCTATGTAGTAGTTCAAAATTACAGAGTGATGCACTAAGATCAATGAGACAGAAGGAAATAAATGAAGAATGGTCAAAAGTTCCTGTCAGCACACTCCTAGATCTTGTGGAAAGCCTTCCCTGAAGAGTTGAAGATGTTGCAAAGTTAAGTTAAAGTACCACTGATTGTCACCCACCTGTGTGTAAAATTTGTTCTCCGCATTTGACCCATCCCCCGAGGGAGCGGTGAGCAGCAGCGGTGACATGCTAGGGAATCATTTGGTGATCTAACTCCCCACAATTCCAACCCTTAATGCTGAATGTCAAGCAGGGTGGCAATGAGTCCCATTTTTACAGTCTTTGGTATGACCCAGCCGGGGATTAAACCAATGACCTCCCTGTTTCAGGGCAGACACTCTACCACTAGGCCACTGAGCTGGTAAGGGTGGGCCGACACCATTAAAGATGAAAGAAAAAGTGATTTGAAGCTAACATAGATCAAAGGTAAGTCATAAAAGGTGCATGTTTTCAGAGTATATCATATTTTAAAATTACACTAATTTAAAATTAATAATAAAAGATCAAACAAAATTACTTGGGTCTCCACCATTTTCCGTGATCATTTGAAAGTGTGACGTAACGAGTTTTGAACAGGACCACCTAAAATACAGTATAAACCTTCAAAAGAAGAACTGCTGGCTGTTACTGTCAGACCAGCACCAGCCACCTCTAGCTGTCCGGATGGAAAACTCCTTATAGACTGTGTGACATCACTGTAAAGCTCAGGGGTTCCCCTTGTAAAATGTGGGACTGAGTTCCTGACAGCATCAGTCCAGATCAAAACAACAAAGTGTTCTCAAATCTGTACTCTTGTTAACAAAACTTACATCTTCTTCTGCTTCCATTTTCCCTGATAAACACTGCAACGGTAACTTCCTCAGTGACCTACAGCGGTCTGCCACATCTGGCCCCGCCTCCTTCTATGTCACCAAACGAGGAGTTAACTCCGCCCACACAATCACCACACTTCAGGATTTTGACACAAAAAGTCTAAAACAAGTAATCAACATTTTAAATCAGAGAAATGGACAACTGGAGTGTTTTATGACAGTGTTTAACTTTAAAAAACAAAACATGAAAACTCATTATTTTTGATATTTTATTTCATTTCCCCTTTAAAGTAAAACTAATGGATGGAGATAGAGATCAAGATAGAGATCCAAAAAGCTGTATACCTGACCTGTGTTTTATTTTACACAGCTAAAATTAAAAATACTCCTGTTTACTGTGCATGTGTGGAAGGGAGACATCTGGTTTTCTGATTTAATTGTTAGACTGGACTGTTTTCATGAGACACAACTTTGACCTGCAGGATGGAAACAAATGGTGACAACTTTGTGCACAAAAACAGATATTAAGCGACATATATTATTATCTTATATCTTTTATTCACAGAAAATGTATAGAAAAATTTACAATTTGTGTGCTTAGCCACTGTTTAAGCAGTAGGGCTGGGCTTTCACACACCATATTCAACCGAGATGTGATGAAGTGAAGAAATGGCTGTGGAAATATTTCAAACGTACAATATGTTATCAACTTTTGCCAAAGAGCTTCTTACTGGAAGCAAGTTGTTTATGCTAGAAGCAGAAAAATAAAATAATGAATGGTCACATGCACTAAAACATGTTAATACCTGGGCAGGATGGGGATTCAAATCCAGGTCTTTTACTTGGAAGACAGGGTCTTTCACCACTAGGCCACCAACATAGCCTTAAAAATACAATGTCTGCTGAAGCCGTGCTATATCCACCGCTCCAGTCACCAGATAGCTTTTAAGTTTTTTACAAGTGATGAAAGTAATACGTCCTAACTTTTTTATTTTCACAGACAGTGTCACGCAGTTTGTGCAGTTAGCTACTGTTTAAGCATCAGGGTTGGGCATTCACACACAAGATTTAACTATGAGGTGATAAAAAAAGTCTTATTTTCAATGTTTAATTTGACTGAGAAGTGGAAATATATAAAATGTGTGACATGTCATTTGTTGGCAATGAACTTTTGTAAAGTAGATACTCACTGGAAGCAAACCATTTAAGCTAGCAGCAGAAAAATAAAACATTAAACAAACGAAATAAGTGAAGATCAGAGTAATCAACCCCAGGTTTCCCACATGAAAGGCAGGATCTCTAACCTTTGTACTAAAGCAGCACCCTTGGAAGTTGGGCTTACTGGAAGGTATTTATCCATGCTATCTCCACCACTCCTATGTGCTAATCGTAATGGACCGTACCACTGTAAGGAAGGGATGGGGGCATGATTTTTGAACAACATAAATGTATCATTTTGCCTAAATGGTAGATTTGCTTTTTGTTTGTTATATTGCTTAAAAGTATAGTTTCCTTAAATGATCCCCTCAGGATTTACGCCCATGCACTGATCATCACCAAATCCTAGTTTTTACGTAATATATTAAACGAATATATCCTTCTGGACGGTGCGTGCATGCTGTACACTCTGCTCCCGCTGGCTAGGGTCAGACCACTGTCACCTTCCTCTCAGAAGGCACATGGGTGGGTGTGGGGATTTCCATAATAAATATGTCACATAGTAACTACTTTCAATTTTGTTTGTTGGTCTCTGGATGTGAAGCACTGTCGCTTAAAATGTTCTATAATCAGAAGTTTTAGTGTTCTGCACCAACAACAGGATTTTACACATTTTTTTTAACAAGTTATTTGTAGATGCAGTCATATCTGATAGTCATCATTTAAAGAAAGGATTAATAAAGCCTTTCCTGATATGCCTGCCCTTTTTTTCTGTGAAGTAGTTTGCTGAACCTCTTCACTTTCTTGTTCAAAGCTCTCAGGAGAGGGTAAATATTTGATGCTAAATGTATGTTGCAAATAACTCAGGTCTTTAAGAATCCAATGTTTTTTTGCCCTGCAAGTTATGTCCGTAAATATTGGAGAATGTCCCGTATAAATGCAGCATAATAGCTCATTTAAATGTGGGCAAACTGAACCAGTGCAGTGTGGTTGATAGCCATGTCGGAGGCACACAGCTCACTTTGCGAGGGCTTTGAGAATTAGATGGATGTGCAAAAACTAAAACTATTAGTGAGTCTGGGCCACTATATGATTTCTTTTATTTTATTTAGTTTGTTTAAAATAAAAGTGTTATAAAACAGCCATTCAGTACCAGTTCTTGAATGAGTCACTTCTGTATTGTACACGCAGTACCCTATTAGGCTTCACAAAAGTTTAAAAATCATATAAAAGGCATTCTGGTTTACTTGAAAAGTCTGTACCTGAGCTTTAGTTCGTCTGCAAAGTGGTTTCTGTAAAGCTTGAGATAAGAGCTTATACCATGGCTTCAACAACTGGAGAACTCCAAGTTTTCCTCGGCCAAATAAAACCCGAGGTCCTTCATCATTCCTCCCTATGGTTGTATTCACTTGTCACTCAGCTGTTTGGGTCGCTGCCTCTCATGTCTGATCAAACCTCAGTCGGCTCTAGTCGCTGATCTGCTCAGGAAATACGATATGCAAAGCGATCAGCAGAGTTGTGTACAAGTTGTTTTGTGGATTGGAAGATCACTGTGGTCCTGTACAAAGAGCTTAAAGTGAAAGACTTAGTGCTGTAAAGCTGAAAAGAGAAGGAGAGGTTATGTTAGCTCATGTATTGTGTTTGCAAACAAGCATGAAAAATTATGGCTATGTATTTGAGATTAGCTAAAATACACATCAAAGATTTGCAAGGCTTTAAAACAAAACAGCTGTGCTGAGCTGAGCCACAAAGGGACTCGACTCTTTTAAGCCTTTGTTTAGGACTATTGTAGCAAGTCTTTATTGGAATGTAAGAAACAGATTTTTCAAATATTTGTAGGAAGTGCAAGTTGTGAGGTCTCACCTCATCGAAATGATGGAGTTTGAGAGCTCCATGACTCACATGAGCTATGTTGTTGGAGACAGTTCACTCCTGGCAGGATCTTTTAAGTTCTGGGTCTCACACCAGACTGATTAAACATAAATCCATCAACCCTTATGAGGACAAAAAAAGAAGGTGTCCAGTCACCTCACCTGGACGAAAGTTTCTGAAGCCTCGTTTTGGAGCCAGGCTTGGACAGTAGCTTGTCAGGGAGTGCCTAGTACCATTGCTACATGGGATTACCCACCAATAGAACCACCACCTGCATTAGGTGTGTATAAGGGCCTGGTTCAATGCAGATTTGGCAACCATGCAACCGGAGATCAGATTATACCGGCAAAGCCTTGGCAGTCTGATCTCTGGCTAATTGAGCAATGGACATCACTTCACTGGTGGAGAAGGAGATCAAGCTTGCCAGAAAATGTTGAGAAATATCAATTTATAGTCTGACTCCCCTTGGTGCGTAGCCAGGGTGCTAAAACCAAGAGGGGCCGGACTCTGTTCCAGTCCAGGGTTGCCTTGACTCATAGACGGCAAGCAGCAGTAAACTTATCTTACACATCTTAGCTGAAGATTAAAAATGTTGGACTTCACCCCCAGTAAACAAGAGGTTGGTTTCTCTGGACCACTGGGTCTGGTCGGGAGCTTGTGTGTCTTTCTGCAGTTCAAGCTACTCCACAAACTTGTGCACAACAAACATTGTGTTAAAATGTAGCAGTTAAAAGTAAAAGGATATTTGAAAAATAGGTAATTTCGTAAAGTATGTAAATTTACTTGAGCCCTTTTTATCTTCAATTCTTATCTTGTGCAAAGCAGTTATCTTCTTGTACCAGGAAATAAAGGCTTTTATACAAGACACCAAAAATATTTTCTACCGGACTATACATTCTGTACATTTTGTCTAAACTGAAATACATTATGATTTTTAAGATCTATTTTACATACTGTGCAAATTTATCTACTTCAGTTTATCTACTTCCCTTAAAACCTAAAACATATTACTGTGACATTACTGTAGCATAACATTAGCACTATGAATCACTATTTTTTTTTTTGCCTTCCTGTTCTTTTTTTCTTCCTCTTTAATTTAGAGCAGTGTAGTGTGACAGTAGATGCAGAAACAAGTTGGACAGTTTTACAAAATATCACCAGTTCCATTGTGTTGATGTACAATGACAAGACAGTCTGCTCACATTTTATTTTTTACACGTACAGTGAACATAAGGGCATCCCTGCGCTTAAAAAGAACAAAGCAAGAAAAATAAAGTCTATTTTGTGTTTTGCAGAAGTTGAAAAATCAGTCGACAAAGTATCGCATTGACAAGACGTTCTCCACCAAAACAGCAGAAAAGCAGGAAAACATCAAGAAGAACCGGTACAAGGACATTGTTCCCTGTAAGTTTAGCTGATTTTACATTTGTGAAAACTGTTAGTTTGGGCACTTTTGTTACAGCAGATGATGATCATCTCTGAGTTTAGCCATTAAGGAAGTGTCAGACATAAATATAAGGCCATGTGACTTTAAGAGACCTCCCACATCACCAACAACTACAAAGAAAAACAAAGTAAACACATAATCTTTTTTGGTTTTGATTTTAGTTATGTTAACAAATTATAATTATTTGATTGTATTTGTTTGATAAACATATTCATTTTAAATAAAATAAAACTGTATTATCGACCTGTTCAGGGTGTCCCCTGCCTCTTGCACAATCATTGCTGGACATAGGCACCAGTGGCCCTAAGATCTATCCATTTAAAAGAAAAAGGATGGATTAATGTAATTTAACAGTGTGGCAACCTAGGTTTACAGCGAAGTGTGAAAATACCAGAAACTTAGACACAGATACTATCACTGTTCCTTTTTTATGTGTGCAAGCATAAAAATAATTACATACAGGAACAATTAGTTTTATCCAAGAATGAATGTTGATTAAAAGAAATCAAACTAATACTGTAGCAATGTAATAAACACTACAATATCTGTACCAACTGCAAAAGAATGTATGTTCACATATTTTACTGCACTTTCTATCTCTCGTTTGAGCTTTTAAGATTGTAAAAAGCTTTTTGACTCAATGAACCCCTTCATTTTTATCAAGCTTCATAATGTAACAACATGTTTTCCTCCTGTTAGTTGACCACACCAGAGTAAAGCTCACAATCACCTCTTCTAAAAAAGACACCGATTACATCAATGCCAGTTTCATCAAGGTAAACTGAGAAACATCACTATATTCCTTTTAATTTCATAAACAACCAGTATGTAAAGAACAATATATAATTTAACAAGTTGACTGTAAGCTGTGATTTGTGTACAGGGGGTCTCAGGGTCCAAGGCATATATTGCTACTCAGGGTCCACTGCCACACACAGTGGTGGACTTCTTACGGATGCTTTGGGAGTATGATGTTCAGGTAGGGCTGCCTGTCATCAGTGTGTCTGCCAACAGGCTGGTTTTGTTTTTGTCTGGTTGAACTCCTCCATTCTGTTTTCTTATCTGACTCTTTAGGTCGTAGTGATGTCCTGTCGAGAATTTGAGATGGGAAAGGTAAGACTGCAACTCTTCTTTAGTGTGTAATTTTGTGTCACTGTTTGGATTAAATAAGGTCATTTTGAATTTGATGGCAGCAACACATGTCAAAACAGTTGGGACAAGGCCATGTTTACCACTATGTAGCATTCCCTTTTTAACTACAGTCTCTAAACATCAGGAATTGAGGAGAGCAGCTGCTGGGGATTTTGGAGGGGAATATTGTCCCATTCTTGTCTGATGTAGAACTGTTTGACAGTCCTGGGTTTTCTCTGCCAGATTTTATGTTTTGCTTGTTTGAACAAAGCTACACTGTTCTAATGGATACATTATGTGGTTTAGCATTGTCTTACTAAATTATGCATGACTTTCCCTGAAAAAGATGTTGTCTCGATGGGAACATACAGTATGTTGTTCTAAAGCCTGTAAATACATTTATGTACTGATGGTGCTTTTCCAGATGCTCAAGTTGCCCATGGCATAGGCATTAATGCACCATAGCATCAGAGAGGCAAGTTTTTGAACTGTGCACTAACAACAGGCTGGATGACCCCTCTCCTCTTTAGTATGGAAGATGTCTGACTACCATTTTGCCTCAGTCTATTTTAAATGAGCTTTTGCACAGAGAAGAGCGCTGCGTTTCTGGATGGTGTTCACATAAAACTTCCTCTTTGCATGATAGAGCTTTAACCATCATTTGTGGATGGCACCAAAAAGTGTGTTTACAAACTATCATTTGTAGAAGTGTTCCTGGGCCTAAGAATCATGAGCATCCGATTCTGACTTTCAGTCCTTTGAGCTCGGAGATTTCTCCAGATTCTTTAAATTTTGATAATATTATGAACCTGTAGATAATGGGGTATTCAAAGTCTTCCCACTCTTTTGTAGAGTGGTGAACCTCTGCCCATCTTTACTTCTGACTGATGCAGCTGCTTTAAAATGCTCTTTTCATATCCAGTTCTCTTACTGCCAATTAACTAAATTAGTTGCAGTTGAAATGCTCCCTCAAATGTTTCTTATTTCTTCCCCTTTCTTTTACAGGCTTTTGCTGTTGCTTTTGTTGTCACAACTTTTATCAGTTGTGTTGCTGCCATAAAATTCAAAATCGCCTTATTTTTTTCCAAAAAATGCTACAGTTATTGGTTTAAACATTTTATATAATTACCATGATCCATTGTGAATAAAATATGGGTTCAAGAGATTTGCAAATTATTCCATTCGGTTTTTTTATTTTTTTATTTTACATTTTTACACAACACCCAAACTATTTCTGAATTGTGGTTGTGCCATCAAAAAGAACATAAACAAAGATTATGTCTTTCTTTCCTTCTGCAGAAAAAGTGTGAGGTTTACTGGCCACAGACACAAGATGAGGCCTTTGTGTGCGAGCCTTTTACAGTTCACTGTGTGAGTAATCTCCTCCTCAGAGTCACACGTCCTACTCTGTTTTCTACAACAATTTTCCTAAAATGCTTGCTAAGATTGAAGTTCTGTCTTCGCTGCATCAGACACCCACAGTATGTCACTCAACAAACAGCAATAATATTGCACCAAAACAAAATTCTTCTTTTTTTTAAGCAGCATGAATCAGTAACCAGCTAACAGGCGAACTGTGGGCTTTGTGTTACAGGTTTCAGAGGAGAACAAAGGAGAGTACCTGACGAGGTCATTAAGGCTGACTTATCGCCAAGTAAGCGCCGACTATGAGAGCAAAAGTCAGCATGATTTACCTGAGAAAAACAGGAGATAACAGAAACGCAGAGACCGGAAGCCATAACGGAACAATTGTGTCCTGGTGTATCTGACATCTCAAAGATAGGCTTTGCTGATTTAAGGAAATCTTCAGCTTTCAGAATAACACATTTGCAGAAAAAAGTGTGCTAAATACATTGGTTTAAAACTGAGATATAAGCTTGTTTTTTTGTTTGTTTGTTTTATTTTTTTCCAGTCGAGCCGCATTTTGAAACAGATGCACTATGTCAACTGGCCGGATCACGGCGTGCCAGACACCATCCCCCCCATTCTGGACATGCTGCACGAGATGCGCTGCTATCAGCCTCATGATGACTTCCCCATATGCATCCACTGCAGGTCAGGCATGCTTAGAAAGCTTAGGTTTGATTTTTTTGTAGTTTTATGTGCTAATTCTTTAACATTGTGGGTGCTTAAAAAAAAAAAAAACAGCGGCAAAGCATTTTTTAATACCGATATTAAAATCCCTTTTCTGTGGGAAACCTCAAAGATTTACTTTGCTTATGTCACTATCAGCTAAACCACAAACTGACAAGATGTATTTGCATTTCCTATTGCAAATACTAAAAACTCTGAACAAAGAGCTCTATAAAACAGCTGTAAAACTGACTTGAGTTGTAGATATTTTGTATTTTGTAAGTCAGTTGGCTGTGTCAACCATCTTGAGTTTTGTTAACTCCAAACTGTAATCAGTTGTAGACGTACACCCAGCGACTGTTTTCTGAAAGTTTCATTAAAGTCCATCCAGCGGTTCATGAGCTATTTTGCTAACAGACAGACAGAGCTAACTCCAATAGACAACGGTAACCTTTTAAAAACAGATCTTGCTTGATCAGTCAGTATTTAAAGTATGTGTTAAAGATCAGTCTCAACTGTTACCGCTCCAAATTTGAGCATATCTGTAAAATTGTCTGAGTCATTGCCATTTTTGAGTTTGCTAAGGTTGCTTAGCTGTGGCGGACATCTTGAATGGGTTTGACTCCAAAACCTAATCGGTTTTAGATTTACCTTTAGTAATTAGCTTCTGACAGCTTCATTTAAATCGGTTCACTTGTTCTCAAATGTACTGACAAATGAAAACACACACAGGCAAAAACAATATTGCACTGCCTTCGCTGCCAGGTGGTACATATGAGTAAAGTTACTGTGGGACTTCTCCTTACCACTAATTATTTTATTGCACCACATTTTGTCAGTGTTGATAAACATCAATCAGACTCCCTTTGGTGCTCAGCAGGGTTCCATATTCCTTCCTGTTCTGATTGTGTATCTGTTTTCATTTTTCCAAACTGTCGTAAAAGTATTGGTGGATATATTTAACTTTGTTGTCCATTCACAATTTGACTTACTGTTTAAATACCGTTACAAGTTTAATGACAATTTCACAGAAACGAAGATAATTGTCAATGTTTTCATTGAGCTGGATAAGTTACAGGTAGAGCATTATATTATATTATATTATATTATATTATATTATATTATATTATATTATATTATATTATATTATATTATATTATATTATATTATATTATATTATATGCATAGGTAAAAAGCTATGAGGCCTCTTAATGTAAAAGGTTGTGGTGTAGAGGATCCAAAGTGGCGACATGTAAATCTAAAAATGTTTTTCTGACTGAGTAGCAACAACAAAAAGTATAACGGCGGGGCAGCATAAGAACACTCTAAATCAAAGCAGAAGCAAAGCATGATGGGTAACAAATTGTGAGGATCTGACAAGGACTGAGTAAAAGCAAAGAGCTTAAGGTGACTGCTGAATTAGAACATCTGGGAGGAAATATTGAGCAACAGATGTGGTGAATGAGTGATCAAGTGAGTGAAGGGAAAAACATGGAAAAACAAAACAGGTGACAGAGAGGAATCCCAGACGACTGGCAAATTTGAGTAAACAAAGGGCAACCTGTCAGGAATGAACAGATATGAAGAGCACAGTGGAAAGCACCAACAACAACATACAGCAAAACAAGGAACTAAGAAAAATTGCCAGACAAAAGAAAAAAAACAAATGGCAAAGAAACCTTAAAGTGAAAATATGCTGGCAGAAATGAAAGAGGTAGACAAAACCTACAGAAAAATACAGCACGGAGCCAAACAGAGAACTGAGAATACCAGTGATAAGAAATGTAAAAAAAGAAAAAAAGAAACAGCACAAATGACAAAAGATAATGAATAATGATAAACAGAAAACCAAGACGTTTCAACAGGAAATCTAATAATTCAACAAAAAACCCACCAAACTTCCTGAATCATCACACTTACATCACATAAATTCTCAAAATTTCAAAATAAAATGACGCTGGCCCAGCAGTTCCACATTTCAGTGGTTGGATGCTTTGGTCTTTCTTTCTATTAAGCACTTAGTAAAATAACTAATTGAGATCCCCTCTCATGAGCACAGTTAAACTTTTAAAATACATTACTTGTAATTCAATTTTTTTAAAGTTTTAATTTATTGTTTTAAATTATTTTATCCTGTTTTATTACAGAATGTGAAAGTATCGGTTTTGCTGTATATGCTGGCACATTGCGTGTATGAAATGTTTCTAGAGCCCTTTGACGTGTGACAGCTTTAGGACAAGAACAACAACCTCACACCTTTGGCTTTTGACGTGACAAATTACTGAAGCAGGGTGTCTTGTGGGCAGCGGGTACATGGCCGCTGCATCAGGCCTCAGATGTGAAGCCCCTCCTCTCTTTCCGTTCGACAGGAAATCTGCGTAGGTGGCAAACTAACGGCCCACTACAAGTTAAAAGTGTGTGTGTGAGGACTCCTGCCCTGAGTTTTTCCACCTCCTAGTGCCACAACGGACTTAAAACTCACGTTTTGTCATTTAGTGGAAATGACAGCAAGTTACACTCAGCCATCATCAGTATGGAAAGAAATCTGCCTGCTCATTCTGTCCTGGATTAGAAATACTGTTTGTGCAAAACAGTGTTTGATTTCAGTAGTGTGTTTTTTTTCTGCATTAATGCTGTTAGGAGAAGGTTGCTTGTAAAAAAAATCATATCATTAAGAGAAAAAATCTTTCCTATAGAACAGAATATCTTTATTGTCACATTTAATTAAATTACAGGTGGATCTCCCTATCTTCATCTCCATATATATATATATATATATATATATATATATATATAAAATTCTGTCTAGCCCTATTTATTCCACATGGGCTGTTCCACTTTCACTTCAAGCTCAGGTCCTCCTGGGAGCTTGAAGGTTCTGCTCAGTATCTTAGCTGTTCCTAGAACTGTGCTCTTCTGGACAGAGATCTCTACACAGTTAAAGTGGCAAATGTGTCAAGGAATGACAGCGATCAGAAACTATTGCACAGCTATAACATCAATTTTAAGATTTTTGATGGTGGACGAGTGTGAATTACTCATGAACAGAACAGAGTGATTTCACAAAACAGAATATCAAACTGTACATGAGTTGGGATGTCTCAAGGTCAGTGGTTGTTTAGGGTTCTGATAGCCCAGGGGTAGGAACTGTTTGTTAGTCTGGACGTACAGGCCTGCATTAACCTGGAGCGGTTGCCAGAACCCATGCAACGAAGAGATGATGTGACAGCCAGGTCAGGTGGGATGGATCTTTGAGGATGGCAGTGGACTTTCTCAGACATCTAGAGCCTGCAGTTTCTGTAATTCTCTGGGTCATGTTCACGACCTTCTGCAGGGCTTTCTGTCTGCAGCACGAGATTACGCTCTCTGTGTTGGTTCGGTAGAAGGTCGCCAGCAGCCTCTGATCCTGCTTGTTCTTCCTGAGGATCCTCAGGAACTGTTGGGCTTTCACCATCACTGCTTTGCTGTTTTGGGACCAGGTCAGCTCCACCACGAGCCTACCTCGACCACATCTCCGTTGATCTAAAGGGGGCATGGTCCACCCTGGACCTCTGGAAATCTACAATGAACTCTTTTGTTTTGGAGGTGTTTAGCAGCAGGTTGTTGGCAAAGCAACACATAAACAAATGTTCCACCTCCTCTCTGTAGACCACCTCACGCCCTCCTGGGATGAGCCCAATGAGGGTGGCGACATCATCAAACTTAAAAATGGAGTTAGATGAATAGTAAGGACAATTAAATAAAAACAGGAACAAATATGGACATGATTTTCTTTTAAATATCGGAGATAAGTTCAGCTACACTTACAGTCAGACTCATTATATGTAAATGCGTGCTCGTTTGTTTGTAACATTAGCAAAATATCTCATAAACCACTGGATGGATTGTAATGAAACCTTCAGAAAATATTTATTGCCTGTACAACTGCAACTGATTAACCTTTAAAATCAACACAATTCAAGATGGTTGCCCCAGCCAACTGAGAATAAAACACACACAAAGTGTTATAACTCAACCAATTTTATAGATGTTAACCTAAACTTTGGTGTGGTTGTAGCTGAGAGCACTTCCCAAAACATACTCCAGTGCTAATTGTTGCAAAAAAAAATATATATTTTGTTTAAAACACAGCATTAACTGTTGGTTGTCAACCCTGATTGTCTGTTAGCAAAACATCTCATGAACCACTGGGCGATATTTAATAAAACTCTCAGAAAGGGATCACTGGATAAACATCTACAACTGAATAACTTTGGGATTCAATTTAATTCAAGATGGCTGCCACAGCTAACCAAAATTAGTCAACATAAAATTGGCTTCAACTCAGTTTTACAGATATTGAGATAAAATCTGGTGGGGTAAAAGCTGAGTCATTCTCAACCCATACTCTAAGTGTGACCTGTTGCACCATTGCATTTCATTACACATAATATTGTTTTTAAGGTTTGACCAAAATGCTACAACTCTGTCCCTTCTAAATAGCAAGTAAGTTCTTTCGGCTGCTCCTTTCTTCAGAGTTTGAAACAGCAAGCAAACTCGCATGAATGATTTGGCAATTGCTTTGTTTTCAACGCCAAATGACCTTCCTGCTGCCGTCTGGGCTTGAACTTGCAACCTTGGGATTACAAGTCTGCGGCACTGACCACCAAGCTCTGAAATAGTTCACTATTACGCAGCTTTTTACAAATTGCAATTCACTTTATACATGCCGTTTGCCTTGAAATTACAATGGAATCCGTTTTGGTTATACAGTAGGCAACATCAGCCTCGCAAAAAAAAAAGTTAGGGAATCATTCAGACATCAGCCATTTTAAAGGGGAAATGAAAAGTGTTTTGAAGCTAACATAAATCAAAAGAAAGTCATGTTTTCAGAGTCTCTCTCTCTCATTTAAAAAAATACACTAAATTAAAATTAATAAAAAACTAATAACGTTGCTTTGGCATTTCCCGTGATCACTCAGAAGTGTGACGTATCGACTGTCAAACAGAAACACCAACAAGGCAGTAAATAGCAAATACAGACAGTGTGGGGGTGAAATGATTACAATTATTTGTGTAAACAGACCCAAAACTCCAACAGCTGTCCAGATGGGAAACTCCTTATAGACTGTGTGACATCACTGTAAAGTTCAGGGGTTCCCCTTGTGAAATGTGGGGCTGAGTTCCTGACAGCATCAGTCCAGATCAAAAAAAAAGTGTTCTCAAACCGATACTCTTGTTAACAAAACTTTTTTCTTCTTCTGCTTCCATTTTCCCTGGTAAACACTGCAACAGTAACTTCCTCAGTGCCCTACAGCGGTCTGCCACATCTGGCCCCGCCTCCCTCTATGTCACCAACCAAGGCGTTAACTCCGCCCACACAATCACCCCACTTCAGGATTTTGGCTCAAAAACAAGTCATTAACATTTTAAATCAGAGAAATCGACCACTGGAGTGTTTTATGATAGCGTTTAACTTAAAGAAAAACATTAAAACTCCTTTTTTTTTTTAAAAGTATTTCATTTCATTTCCCCTTTAAAGTGTGTGTTACTCAGGGCTTCATTTAGACACACTGGTGAAAGTTGGACAAAGAACCCAAAAGCATTTTAGTGGTTTTCTTGAGACTACAAAGTGAGTTAAATGAGGCGTATGACATTAAAGCTGCAGTTTTCTCGGAACATGTCATAACGTAAAAAAAAATTGAGCCAAGTAAAACAGAGCAATGGTGACAGAGAGCAGCTGAAAACATGCAATTTAATCTTCCTAATAGTAAATCTAGTGTTGCTTTCACTGCACTATAACAACAGCAGAGAAAAATGTGATCTTTTGTTTTAAAACAGATCTTAAGCTGCACCATCACACAGAACTCAGTTTCCTCACACTGATACAAAAAATAGAGACTAGACACTCCACTTTCAGCTTAAGTATTTTAAGTTTCCATCTTGTTCATTTGCTTTGTATACAAAAAAAGATTTGCCTTAGATGGCATACAGCTCAAGTAAAATCATAATACTCAAGTAAAATCATCGAGGGGGTGGTTAAAACAGAACTGGTATTTAACATTTGACATTTAATATTTATTTACTTTGACAAATAATCAAGTTGAGTTGAGCCTAATTACCAGTTAATATCTTACTTGTTGTAGATAGTGCTTTGAACAACCTCAGTTTGAAGAAACAGTTTAATTCTGACCTTGAAGAGCTAACATTACAACATTTTAAATACTATTTTATAAACCGCTGCATCGCCATCGCTTTTGCACTGTGTGTGTCCCAGACTGCACCGGACGTGCTACAGCTAGCTGCCTCTGTTTATGCTTGCAAACAACCATAACATGGTATGTAAACAGCCATGAAGTGTAAAAGCTGACAGCAGTGGAAAGACTTCTAAAATAGAGTTTGAAACTAAGAGTGTCACAGATTTGACGAAGGGCGATTCGGACCCAAACGCAGGCAGACACAGAAGGAGCTTCGAAATAAAAACTAATTTGTTTTCTAAAGAACAAAAACAACGGGGAGGGTGTGACAAAATAAGAAAAATTCACAATGGAGGAGGAAGACAGGAGGAAACCAGACTGAGCATGACAGCAACAGTGAACCAGTGGGTATGAGAAGGAGATGACCAGGTTTTAAAAGCAGAGGGTGATTGGTAAGTGGACACAGGTGGACGATTACAAACATGGGGACAGGTGCAGATTGGCGTGGCAGACTGAGTGGAGAGCTGCTGAACTGAGGCCAGGTGAATAGTGGCACAGGAAACACATGAAAAAACAAGAGGGACAAGAACTCACAGGAACACGACAAAGACAACATGAAAACAAACACTAACTCAAACTCAAACCCTGAAAAAGAGCTGCAGCGATCAGATTAGCCATTAGCTCCTCAATCTGATCAGAATTAAACCCTGTTTCTCCAAACTGAGGTCGTTCAAAGAGCTATCTACAACAGGTAAGATATTAAGTATTCATAACTTCTCCACAGAACCCCACTTCAAATGTTTGTGTCAGTTGTGTGTTAAATAATTCCTTCTACAGCTCTTCTCCACCTAACATTTACAGTAAGTCCTTGTAGTTAAGTGGAGCCAAAATGTCAGAATGTGATTTTCTCCTGCTGTGTCGTAGTGCCGGCTGTGGGAGAACAGGAGCTCTGATTGTCATTGACTATACGTGGAACCTCCTCAGGAAAAACGTGAGACATGATGTCTGAGCATTTTACGCACATTATGTTTCAGATTTATTTAATAAAGATATGTAGTCAATCTAATATTGTGTGTTTTTTTGTGTTCCTGTTTGTAGATGATCTCCTCAAATTTCAGTATCTACAACTTAGTTCAAGACATGAGAACCCAGAGGCCCTCAGTGGTTCAAACGAAGGTAATTAATCAGGCGTAAGTCTTCCAACAAGCAGAACAAGTTTTTGAGTTATTCCATCCTTCTCCAGTGTCCAGAGTTTTATTGTTTTGTTGTTTGTGCACTGTGCCCCAGGGCCACGACTCCTAACAGAGTGGGTTTTTTGTTGTTTAACCACAGGAACAATATCGGCTCGTCTACAGAACCATCAGGGAACTCTTCCACAGGTATATGGAGTCCATGGAGCCTCAAAACTGCCAAAAGGAGGTGAGCCGCTACAGCAGCACACGTGTAAATGAGGTCAAGTTGAAAATGGAAAAACCGCTTTCTGAGATTTGTTAAATGTAAAGAGGAATTGCTGGTAAAACAAAGCAGAAAAGTTAAATATCTGTCAGGACGTGGGGAAAGCGTGGCAAACCCAATACACAGACTCATCTTAAAATAAAAACTGATTTATTTAAATTAACAAAACTAGAAAACAAAAGGCTGACGTGGCAGCAAAACAAACTATAATAAAAATCCAAAGGAGGCGAGGCGAGGCGAGGCAGGACCAAGGACAAAAACAAGGACAATGAACCGGCAGGGTAGTGGAGAAAGTGACCGGGTTTTAAAGACAGGGGGAAATCAGGAGAAGTGGGCACAGGTGAGTAATGAGAATTGTAGACAGGTGGAGATGGGCGTGACCAGAAAGCAGGAGCAGACTGAGGGCAAGTGGGTAATGAAAAACAAAGACAAGAACTACACCAAAACCCAGAAGACAAATACAAAAATCCCTAAAAACAAGATAAAGCAAAAACCAAAAACAAAACTCATGAACTCATTACAACATTGAAGCAACATTTTTTGTGCCTTGCATATCGAAACATCTTTTTTGGCAAGCAATTAGCATCATAAACATTTGTTTTATTTATTAACTGATACTCTTAAGACTTTTTTTATATATCTAACTTGAGTCAGTAGTTATTTGGAGGATCATTTAGCCATCCACAACTGTCCATCGACGCTGAAGAGTTGTAAAGACTTATGAAAACCAACTAAGTACCTCATTGAGCTTTTAGCTTTTAGTGCTTAAAACCATTCTCCTAGAATCCTTTTGTTTCCTCTAACCTTTATATTTTTCCAGTGGTGTCAACAACAACACAAGCCCAGACCATTGTAGAGCCAACGCCATGCTTCACAGCTGGCCAAAAGCATGTTTTCATGAAATTAATCAGCCACTAAGACCTCCTAGGACTTGGCGTCCACATATGTGGACATCCCATTTTGCTAAGCATTCCTTGATTCACGTCAGGTCCCAGTCAGCCCACAAAGAAAAGAAAAATTTAAAATGCATGCCGTGCAAGAGTTTGCAAACAGTTTGCAAACATTTGACATTGAATTTTGTGTTGAGAATGCAGAAAAATATTCATGCCACAGTTCCTCCATGTGGTTCGTTTCTGCACAAGAGGCACCCCCTGATCGAAGAGTTCAAACTGATCTTTTCCGGTGACGTTTTAATTTGCGTTTATTCTTGCACGTCTTGGTCAGAGGGCTCACTGAGAACACATCTACAGCTCTGTGAGCATCAAGTATTTTCGTTTTTATTTGTTTGTAGGAGCTCGTGAAAAATTTACCTGACCAAATGGTGGTTTGACGTTTCAGCTTCTTTTTGCATGTAGCTGTAAGTGCTCCGACAACCTCAAAGCACATTCACTTGAGTGAAACAGACTCGGCAGCTGCAGCAGCCTTATCCTGTGGTTTCAGTAAAATAAAAAAACAAGAAAGTCACATGATCAATGAAACTCAGTAGCAGACAGGCTGATTCAAACAGCTGTGTGAGTAACACTACTGCTTTATTTGACAAAAATTATTTATGTACAGGGTTTAATTTTTTTTTTTATAACAACTCGTCTTCTCCTTTTTGTTTCGGCCGTTCCCTTTTCAGGGGTCGCCACAGTGAGTCATCCTCCTCCATTTAACTCTGTCCTCTGTGTCCTCTGTCCTCAATCCAGCAACCTCCATGACCTCTTTAAGTGCAATTTTTTTCAAACATCTATAAAGATGCAGCTATTTATGATAAGGCTGTTGTGTAAAAAAAAAAAAAAAAAACAAGAAAAGAAAGGATTTGATATATCAGGTCATAATAACAAAAAAAGTAATTGCAATAATTGAAACCAAACATGAGACATATCCCATCAGTTCATTTTTTTTATTTTTTATTTTGTCTCCTGGTCAATTTTTGCTTCCACCCAGTTGCACTTTTTCAGCTTTGGTCAACTAATTGTTTCTAATAAAATGGCAACCACTGGAGATGAGATGACTGGCACACTTTTATTTCACTTAAATGAATAAAAAAAAAAAAGCAAAAACAAAACAAAACAACAACAAGAAAAAGACAGTTTATCCTTAAAGCTGTCATAGGAATTAGGAGGGTGAGTGTTAGTCTGGTGCTGTTGACTAAATGCATCTAATTGTCTGATTATCAGTATGTGAAGTATGTTGAGCCTGTCTTGAGTTTGATTAAATCGTGTTCCACCTCACTGTGTTTTAAACTGGTCAGGTGTCTGTGTGTCCATCTGCTGTTGCTGAGATGATTGAAGATGAGCTCTCTGACCACAGTGAGGAGTTTGATTTAACAACTGAACACCAGCAGCTGCTCGATAAGGAAAGTGATATTTTTCTACGTCACCGCTCTCTCTTGGACTCTGCTTTGGAAACTCTTGACGACTTTGATGCTGCAGTCATGCAGTGGGGCCAGCAACAGCATCAGCCAGTCCAGACGTTTCCTGAGGCCACCCAGGACCTGAATGAGAGCTTACTGCTTCAGACCAGCCAAACAGCCTCTACAGTGGACGAGAGGGCAGAAGAAGCCCTGTTACTGAACTCTGTTCCTTCACTGCCTGTAGCAGAGGCTGTTTGTCATATGGTGGAAGACCCTTATTTTGACACTCCTATAAGCTCCCCGTCATCAGAGGAGACACCAGCAGAAGACACCAAATGGATCCACAGCCCTGTCTTCAGTGCACCATCACTGCTTCTGAACGATCAGGCTATGGGGCCAAGTTCTCCCGTCTCAGGTGAGGGAGAAAGTTCGAGCACTCTCACAGTAAGCAACAACATTCGCTGAATTTTAAAGTTACACGTGTTTTGCTTGTACTTCTTAAAGTTCTAACGGATGAGGAAGTGGCTCCTCCATTACCTGAACGGACCCCTGAATCCTTTGTCCTGGCTGAGGATTCAGGTCAGTGCTCTAAAACTTTAACCTCAAATCCTCTAATCAAAGAAAGCTCAAGTTGTGTGTCGGCTCGTAATAAATAAACGTGATAAACTAGATTGTAAAACAGATTTTCATCTTATCCGTCAGAGGTCTCAGATCTGTGTGAGTGGTTATCAGTTATCCCTCCAACCAAAGCTGCAGCTGACGATGTCGGGGAGCTGGAAGGTAAAAACATTGGACTGGAGTGTTTTGGTTCAGGGCATATAACACCATTTTTTTCAAAGGGGGAGTAAATCTTTGACTTGGAATTAAATATATATAACTATATATATATCTACTCCCATACTACTAGAGAACTCCCCCTCACCTGCTCCCCCACTTCCAGAGAGGACCCCCGAGTCATTTGAGTTGGCCCTTGAACCAGGTAATTGCCTATATATTATCAATAAAATATTAAATACAAAAAAGTAGAAACTTACGGTATTTGGTTTGCACTTCCTGTAGAGAAGCCGCAATCGGCCCCACCACCGGTGAACCTGAGCATAATCGGAATATCTTCAGAATGGTCTGGAAACTCAGCACCAGAGGTCCCAGCATTTCCCAAAGAAAAAGGTTTTATGAGAAGCAAAGTAAGTCTCCTCACTTCCTGCAAGTCAAAGGGATAAGTAGGGTAGCACGTATATATATAAAACAAATGAAGTTTTTCAGATTTTACTATTTATAAGTATGTGTTTGAGTAAAATGAACATTTGTTTTCTTCTATAGCCTACTGACAACATTTCTTCCAAATTTCAAATAAATATCATTTAGAGCATTTATTGCAAAACAGGACCAGCATGGCCAGCATAACAGAAAAAGTTCAGTGTTTTCAGACCTCAAATAGTTTAACGAAAACAAGATTACATTCCTATTCACACATCACCGTAGTTTGAACTCAGGAAGAGATCAGAAATCAGTGTTTGGCGCAATAACCCCGGTTTTTAATCCCAGCGTTCATGTGTCTTGGCATGCTTTTTCATGTTGCTGTTGGGTGACTTTTTGATGCAGAAAGTCAATTAGCCTCAAAAAGATCACATCTTAGAGGTTTTCAGTGGGGTTCAGGTCTGGAGATTGGGCTGGCCATGACAAGGTCTGAACCACCCCTGAACCCCGATGAATACCTGACGCTCACTGTATCCATCTGCCAAAGAAGCCAAAACTGAACCTTCTTCTTACCACCTGCTCAGGACCTCATTAAGTAGAATTAGGTGTTGCTTGTGTTTTCAGCAGACACTGAAACAGAATGACTGTCATAAAATGTAGAGATGTCTCTTCATTCATTCCAGAGCTGTTTATACATGAATTCTTTGGATTTAACAAATGACCCAAGCCTTGTAATTGATAAGCTTAAGCTTGAATGACTAATGTTAAAGTTACAAATATGTTGTTTCTAAAACTCTGTAGGCTTTTAAGAGCAGCATATTCTTTTCTTTTCTTTTCATGCAGAGTGTGAAAGCAGGGATGACTTTATCAGGTAAGATATTATAGCAAATAAGCTGGTTAATGATAAAGCAAAAAGATGCTTCAGTAAAACATTTTCTGCAAACCTACAGGTTTTATTACACATTTAAAAATGTATTAATCTCACATTTGCCCATTACTGTGATGTTTGCACTAAAAAACGTCATAAATTTTATGACATTATCAATACAAATGTTTTTATTTTCATTTTTTTACCAGTACTGTATTTTCTCTTTTCTCTTGCACCATTAATGCAAACAGATCATGCATTACGCGTAACTTCAACCGTTCAACCATTCTGTCCCGCTCGGCACCCACAGAACCCCCCTTTTCTTCCTCAAAGTAAGTTCACCATTTATGATAATGACGTGGCAAAATTCTAAATCAGCACAACCACCTCATACCTCAAGTATGAAAGTTTGGATCGTTGAAGGTTTGAGCTTTTTTTGTAGCTACAGGACCTGAAATGATCATGAACTCCTCTCTGTACCATAGAAATTCTACCTTTTGCAGAGTAAATGAGATGCATCAGGGCAACGATCCTAACCAAATGTGCAGTAGAACATAAAACTGGAAAGAATAAAACCAAATTGCAAACAGATTGAGAGGTTGTGGCAGGACCTTTAGAGGACTGAAAATAAAAAAAACACCCACAAACCTCAATGCACCGAAATACGGCTGTAAAGAAAAGTAGGCCAGAATTCACAGTGATGTGAGAGAGTGACAAGTTCACTTTGAGTTACTGCTAATAAAGTTGCTTCTGCAGATAAGAAAATTATTAAGGAAGTTAACACACTGCTTCTGCATTCTGGTTCAGATGAACAGTTTACCAGAAAAGCAGTTTTGTTTGAAAATGTAGTGTGAACAACGGGGGCTGAACGAAGACAGGCTGAAGTACTGGAATTAGCTGATGAGCTGAAGTTGTAAGAAAACTGATAAAAGGATTATTCAAGTTTTACTTGAAGCATCTAGTGGATCCTTATTGTATTCAAATAAGTTCAAAATCAGGAAATCTTAACAGTTTGGGGATGGCCCCTTCCTGTTCCAACATGACTAAGCACCAGAGCACAAAGCAAGGTCCATAAAGACATGGATGAGGGAGTTTGGTGAGGAAGAACCTGACTGACCTGCACAGAGTCCTGACCTCAACCAGAGACTGAGAGCCAGGCCATCTGTCCAACATCAGTGGCTGATCTCACAAATAAGCTTCTGGAGGAATGGTCAGAAATTCCCATAAACACTCCTGAACCTGTGGAAAACCTTCCCAGAAGAGTTGAAGCTCTTGTAGCTGCAAAGTGTGGACCAACATCATATTAAACCCTATGGATTAAAAACGGGACGTCCCTATCTGCATAAACAAATGAAACATTGCCCTTGGTAAAAATAAAACAATACACCCGAGATAATATACTGTATATTTACCTCATTTAAGGACTTGTTAAAGGATCAGATTTTTCATTTTCTTTATGTCCTAATATGTAAAAAACTAAGATTGAAAGATGTTTTTTGTCTTTTAACTTTTACTGTAAGTAGGCACACAATAAACTGTCCTGATTTAAAAAAGAAAAAAGTTAAAAGCTTTAATATTTGTGCAGCTATGGATAATCTGGTGCTGCCCACTTCAGACAGAACACAAGAACCCTTCACCCCCCCTACGGAGGACAGTAAGCTTATCATTCTGTCTATATAAGAAAAACACAAAGGTGCAGCTCTTGGTCTTATTCTCTTAAAGGTGCCGTCTGTCCCGGTTCTTTAGGTCATAGGAGAAGCCTCGCACGTCCACATTCTGTAGGATCGGCACTGTTACCACAGGTCGGCATGTCCTCTGAGTGGGACGGCACCTCTCAGCCCAGGAAGTTCCTTGATGTTGTCAAGAAACGGAGCAAGGTAATGTTGAGCAAACAAATCAAATGGATGCTGAAGGTTACAGTGCATTGTCCTTTTCTGTGGACTCCGCTGGGTTCATTTCTATCAGTGATCAACACAAATCAAAGTACCTCTTTCTTGAGATGATAACTTATTTTCTATTGAATGTCCTCCTCAGAGTGTTCGAGCTAAAAGTTCAAACCAAGGTGAGTCGTGAAACAGCGGCCACACTAGTTCACTTACTCCAATTTCTGCCAATTTCATTGCTTGTCAGCTGGCTTAAGTGTCTCAACATAGTGTAAATTTAAGTCGCATTGATTCTTCTGTGGTTTTGTGGCTATTGAGCTCAGTAAACAAATAAATGTTGCATTTATGTCATCGTCAGTCCAAGTCATTGCTTTGTTACTGCGCTTACTTTGTCCTTTTTGTCCTCCAAAATGAGGCTAACCATTTTGTGCAAATGGATCATTTCAATGAGGAAGTTTAGGTCAGCATTTAATTTGGTTTATTTACTACAGTCCACCAGTTTATCACATTTCTCACGTATCAGTGATGAAACATCATATTGTAGTGTTTGCTGTTGCTTCAGAGTGAGACATATCACAGGGAAGCATCATTTTGTAAAAGCAAGAAGTTAAAACAACACTGATCCTCTGTGTCAGCCGTTAATAGTGGAAGTGATTGTGTTGTACTTTGTTCTTTCAGTGGAGCCCCTCACTGCATTTCAGCAGCTAACGCCTGTCCCTGTGGTCACAGCACAGGGAGGAAGTGGTGAGTCGGTTCGCTGCACTCTACACAGTAGCCTTTCTCACACATTCTGCTATTAATAAACCTGCATTCACTCCTTTTGATTCTGTTAAAACATCCTTAAATTAATATAATTAATTTAACACAGTCCCTGAAACGTTGGGGCGGTTTCTTATAGGCTCAGATTAAAGTCAGCTTTTATTTTTTACTGCTTCCTCTTCCTGTTGGTAGGCATCAACATTGGGGCAGAACATCAAGTGCAGGAAATGGTCTCATTCTCTTTCTGTTTCTGTGTTTATTAGCACAAGCAGAACAACACGATGTGAACCACAGACCCTCTCAGAACACTGACAAATCCGGAAACAAGGCAGACAAAAGCAACGCGAAGAGCATGTGTCGAACAAAGGTAACACAGGAGAAACATCCCATTTAACAGGTGTGGATAATTTGAAAACATGAAGCTGATATTTTCTTTTTTTTTTCCATCTAGAGTCTGAAACTTTTTAGACATAAACAAAGACGTAAGTAAGGCTAATTAGAAAACATTTTGTTAATAGTGATTAGACTGAGAAAAAAAAAAAGAGCTCACTGTGTGACAACTATCATTTCAGCTAAAACTGCCCCCCCACCACCTCCTGCTCAACCTGGAGCAACACCTCTGTCAGTCAGTGCCTCCTCTACTGTCTTCAAATTTGGTAGGTTTTTGTTTTTGTGACATTAGGACATACAGTCCTTGGGGGAAACAGTTTGAGAATTTTACATATCAGGACATAATAACAATGATCCGGACTTTACCAGACTCTAGAATTACTGTTCAGAAACACACAACCGATTCCACCGTGACACTATTTATTTAACAAAACAAACCAAAGTGGAAGAGCTTTGTGAAAAAAATAAGTCCACCCTGGCTGCTTCCGTAGGATTTAAGAAAGAAAATAGCAGCCAGATGGTGCTGATCAAGTACTTTGACTGAACTTTGTGATCACCTCTATAGAGAAAGAGCTTTGACAGTTTGCTGCTCTGAAGCATACAGGTGTGTGTGTGTGTGTGTGTGTGTGTGTGTGTGTGTGTGTGTGTGTGTTAACACAATGCCAAGGAGGAAAGACATCAGCAGCAACAACATGAAGAAGCAACTGTTGCTGCCCATTGATCTGAAATGGTTAAAAGTCCTTTAAACAATTTGAAACCTATCCCTCTGCAGTAAAAAGAATATTCACAAGTGGAAAACATTTAAGACTGCTGCCAGTATTCCCAGGAGCGGATGTCCCAGCAAATTCACCCCAATGTCAGGCTGTGTAATGCTCAAAGGAACTGAAAAACCCAAGAGCTCCATCTCAGGCTCTACAGGCCTCGGTTAGCAGTTTGAAGTTGATAAGAGGGCAATTAGAAAAAGACCGCGTCAGGTCGGGTGGAGATTGCGGCAAACCCAATGCGCAGACTCATCTTAGCTCCAACTAACCTCAATATTAAACTAGATCTGGAGGCAAACCATGAGAGGAACATAACAGCGAGAAAGACCCAACAATAGACCAACAAGTACACGGAGGAAATGAGCAGGTTTTAAAAGCAGAGGGTAATTAGGGGAAGTGGGCACAGGTGAGTGATTACAATTACAAGCAGGTGGAGATGGGCGTGGCAGGTAAACATGTGATGACAGAGGACAAGTGAATAATGACATGAAACAAAGACAGAAAGAACAAACACTAAACAAAACCCAGACTAAACATGAAGATAACTAAATAGAAAAATAAAAGAAACAATAAACCCAAAAGAAAACTCAAAGAACAACCCAAACAAAACCCAAATCCTGACAGATCAGGACAAGTAATGATGGTTTGGAATGGTTCCCAAGAGTTTGGTTTTTTTTTCTTCCTAAAAATAAATAAATAATTTAAAACATGGCAGCACAACTTAGGTTTGCTAAGTTCATCTGAATAAACCACAGGACTTCTGGAACAATGTCTTTTGGACAAATGAGAATAAATAATAATGCACAGAGTCCTGTTTGGAGTTAACCCATTACAGGATACCCGGAAAAACACCTCATGCCAACTGTCAGCACGGTGGTGGAGGGGTAGTGATTTGGGCTTGTTTTGCAGCCACAGGACCTGGGAACTCTGCAGCCATTGATTCGACCATGAACTCCTCTGTAGACCAAAGGATTACAGAGTGAAATGTGAGGACATCTGTCCAACAGCTGAAGCTTGGCTCACATTGAGCTTTTAAACAGGACAATGATCCCAAACACAGCAGATCTACCACAAAATGAGTGTGAAACAAAAACACACAAAAAAAGAGAATCAAAATGTCGCATTGATCCAGGCAAAGTCCAGAACTCAACCTGACTGAAATACAGACCCTAAAAGAGCTGTGCAAAATATCTAATATCTGTAAAACTCAATGAACTGAAGCGATGCTGTAAAGAGAAGTGGGCCAAAATTCCTCTACACCACCTGAAAGACCGATAAAGTCAAAAAGAAAACAACTACTGACAGTTATTGCCACTAAAGGAGGTTCTACAAGTTATTGATCATGGGGTGGATTTAGTTTTTCACACATTTCCAATTTGGTTTCATTTTTGATGATAATCTATAGCATGATATAATGTCATGTATTTTTGTTCACTTGAAGTTGAATGTGAATAATTTTAGAACCTGATAAAGACCAGATCTTGTTGTTTTGTTTTTACACTTAAAAGCCTAGAACTGAAAGGTGGCAGACTTGTTTTACCATGTAAATAATTTTAATTGTAACTTTCATGACACTCGGCATCTTTTTTCTCTACAGGGTTTGGGAATCGCTTTGCAAAACCAAAAGGCCCCAGGACGTATCCAGAGACCTGGGTCTGAAGCAGCCCCTCCTTCAGCTGTTTAAAAAAAAAACAACAAAAACACCACAAGTGATGGACATATTGACACACAAGATGCTCACTGACTTGGGAAAGAAGGTTTATTACAAATTTGTAAAGGTACAGCGTGACAGAACGGAAAAACCCTGAAAGCTGTGACCAAGTGGTGATCAGAGCAGGAGCTCCTCCTTCAGGAGACACACGGGAAGTGCTCACTTTTTGCACAATGTATGAAGTAAAGCAGATTTAAACTACTCAGCAGTGCCTGGTGAAACAAAATGAACATGGACGCAGAAGTGTGACTTATTTAAATACTCGGCACGGGCACGTTGCAGAAGTGAGTCGCCTGCAGAAAGACATTCAACCCTTCCTGTTTTCTGTTCAACTCAAGTTTGTGAGGACCACTGGTAAATACGCACTCCTGTACGCTTTGAACGTGAAATCAGAAAACGGGTAATTCTTTATTCATTTAGTGCAACGTTTGCCGCATTTCAGTTTTGTTTTTCTGTCACGTTTCACACACCCGGATGTATTTTAAAATACATTTAGAAATGATTACCTTAATGAAAAGTGAATGTCATGCACACTGATATGCATACGCTGCAAATGCACACTTATTTATTAAAACTATTGAAGGTCTTTGAATTGTATTTTTCTTTTTTCCTGATTCTGATTTCTACTGCCTGTAGGTTATCGGCCCAATCAGTGACAGATATCATTTAAAAATTCTCAGTACAAAGGTCATAAAAGAAGAAAGTTACAACACAATAAGACAAAAGGCAAAGATATAAAAGCATTCTGACACTTTTAGTTTATCGATAGCATTGATTAAACCACGTGGAAGTCATATTTACACCAAAAAAAAAAAAAACCCTTCCGAGTATTACCAGAGACAACTTTCAATCAGAATATATTTCGGAGAGATTATTTGCTACCAGGTGGCATAAAACGAAAATTCCCTTCTTCAGTCACCAGCAAACAAAAAGTGTTCAGCTTTGAGTTCGGCTAATCATGCACAGCACAAGGCACTAAGATGTAGTCAGAGCAAAGGAAGCGAAACATCGCTTCCTTTCCAGCGGGCTACTTTTAGAAGACGAGACGAGAAAGGCCTCTTTTGAAACGTAAATGTCAATCGACCTCCTTCAACATGAAGGTGGGTTTGAACTGAATTTATAGGAGACCATTTATACAGCGGTTATAAAAAAAAGCCACCCTGTTAAAATAATCAGGCTTTTGTGATGTTTAAAAAAAAACCTGTCAATCATATATATATATAAATATATATAAACTGATAAGCTGGTTTCTGAAGCGCGCACACCCTTACATTAATACTTTGTTTAAAGCATCTTTTGGCTTGATTACAACCTTCAGTTTTCTTGGGTACCTACAGCTCATCAAGTAAAGTAATCCTTTTCTTACAAAGATAAACATCTGGGTTCATGTAGCTAAACTGAACAAAAACAAGTCTTCCTAAAGCATGGGCTAGGATCTGATTAAACCAAAATGATATTCTTCTTTGGTCATGACAACACCAAAAGGCGCACCGTGCTAACAGTGAAACACAGAGGTGGCAACATCATGGTGTGGGGTTGCTTTCTTCAGCTGGAATTGGAGTTTTAGTCAAGAGGGATGGATTTACGAACGGTACCGAAAATAAAATAAATAGAAAAATCAGCACAGCAACAATCCCAAACAGATTGCCGTCTTGTCGGCCAAGCCAGAGTCCGAACCAAACTCTGAAAAAATAATCTGCTCTAACAGATGTGGAGCACTTTTGGAAGGAAGCATAGGCAAATATTACAAAGTTAAGGTGTGTCCAGCTGACAGATTCCTTCCTAAAGTAGGAATTAAATCAAATTTTTAATTTTTTTTTTTTACATTTTCCCCCCTGACAGATTTGTTTGCCTTTCAGTGAAATCCTTCAGGTTAAATGTCACATCACTTAACCTGGTCTTAATTTATACATCACAGAGGCCTGCCGTTTTAACACGAGCACGTGGACTTTTTATATCCGCTGTACTTTTATTTGTTCCTAAATCTACCCAAAGCTAGTAACCTCCTCGACCTAATTCAACACATTTATAACCACAACAACCATCTACGCCTGCACCTCGTCAAGCTAGTGACATTACCAGCTAAAACTAAACGTTTAAATGTTCAAAATTTTATAAAAATGAAGGAACAACATTCATAATCCTATCTATAACAGACATACTTTATATACAAAGCAAAATCTGAACACAACACTCCAAAACATGAAGAAAGGATTTTTTTTTCAGATTATTATTGCTAAGTGCAACAGCTAATTCTTTCGTCATTAAAAGCTAAAGAACCCGCATTTACATTTTAAGCTTAATCATAAGAAAATAAATTAAATATGAAAAACAATTTTCACAAGGAAAACTCCTGTAGAAAACAACGTTCCAATAAAGAACTATTTCATAAAGCAACTCCTAAATGTGACATTTTTAAAAGTTTTAAGTGCTTGTTGTTTATTAAGATCATTTTTAAGGGCAAAAAAAATAATTATTTTAATTTCAAAAGTAAAACCTTCACTGTAGTATGTAAATATATATGAACCAAGCTTTTGATTCACCTAACGACCAACGAGTAAGGTTTTTTTTTTTTAAGGAAAATCTTCACTATTAAAAAAAAACAAACTTATACAGCAAGTATGGCAACTTACAGTGTCAGTTTCAAAATAAAAGCTTATTTACAACAAACACATTATTAAATAGGACAAACATAAAATACCTACATCCTGTATATATTACTCAGTCCTAACGAACAATAACCTTACAGGAAACTAAAAATAACACCAATATTTGGAGATTAAAACAATGTAAAGAATAATTTAAAGGTCAGTTGTCCTTTACACACTTCCTGCCCCGGAGGATAGAAAGAGGGTCTGCCAGGTGGGGGGGTGTGCTGCTTATTTTGGGATGTCAGGAGTGTGGCTGTGAGCCTTTGGCAGGGAGGGCTCCTCTGAAGGTGTGCACTCAGAGAGGGCAGTGGGTGGGAACAGGTGGGGGACGTGTGCGGACTTGGTGGGCTGTGGGGGGGCTGGCTGAGACTCCTTGGATGGAGTTGCTGGTCTCTGGAACTCTGGCTCTTTAGTTTTGGCCACGCCGCCGTGGATGCCGCCGCCCTGCGGTCTTGCGCAGGGGGTCGCCGTGGAATTGGGTCTGGCGGGGGAGGAGACGGAGACCCGGCCCGTGGTGGGGCTGAGGTCTTTGGGGCGCTGCTCCTCCTTCGGCTCGTCTGAATGGTACTGCTTGAGGCGGATGTGCCAGGCGAGGCTGCACACCGCGGACACCGTCTTGAACTGGTGGATGACGTTCCTCGGGATGAAGTAAATGTCGTCGTCGCAGAGCTGCGTGCGGATGTAGCGGACGCCTTCCCTCCTCAGCTGGTTAAGCTTGGCGTCATCCACCCACTGAACACACTGCACAAAGAAAAAAAGACATTTGGACATTTTATTTAAACAAAAAAACACAGTCAAACACCTTTAAAGTGAGTAAAACCTGACCCTCTTACCTGAGAAACTGGGGGCTCATAAAGATCCAGCTGCAACCTCTGGACAACCTCCGTGAAGTCCCCAGCATCGAAACACACCACATCTTTGGTTATTCGAGGCCGGTTCTCCCTGTGAGACATTTAGTAACAAAACAAGCTACATCATCTCCTTCTGACACTTGGACCTGAAGCATTAGCTAACGAACAGAGATTCTGCAAACACAAATCTGCATCCAAGCACGATTAAAGATATTTACCCTTCTCCAAAGTGCACCGCCTTCAGGACACCCACGGCAGCCGTGCTCTGCCAGTCAAAACTCTGACCCACGTGATCTGCGTGAGCCTTAGTCCGGTCCTCAAACAGAACTTCTCTGGGCTCGCTGGCTCTCGGCAGGTAGTGCAGATTTTTTATCTCGTTCATGGACCTAGAAAAACAGAGGATGAAGACGATAAAAGGCTGAAATTGAGTTCGCCCACAGGTAAACTCACAGTTTTTACAGCTATTTATCAATCTTTACGATAA
Organism: Kryptolebias marmoratus; assembly: GCF_001649575.2. Lineage (NCBI taxonomy): Eukaryota > Metazoa > Chordata > Actinopteri > Cyprinodontiformes > Rivulidae > Kryptolebias > Kryptolebias marmoratus. The sequence continues at coordinate 7,257,631 of NC_051437.1, read as the reverse complement.
AGAACCGTCTTCACAGATTTCTTTAACGCATGCAGTCCTACCTGCGCCGTTTGAACGGAGACTTGGGCATATCGGCTGTGGGTACCATTTGTTCTCCCGGTCGTACCCACATGATCGGACCGTCGTCACTCTGGGAGCGACAGTCCAGCTTCAGGCTGGAGAGGGTTCCCCACGGCAGGGTCATCTGAACACATGAACAGATACAGAAGGTCACATTAACTGGACATGCAGAACAGCTTTCTAGCCTTTGGGGAAAAAAAGAGCATGTTTCTGAAATTTAAAGCTACCGGTTTAGGGAAGAATATTGGCATACTATTAATAAATGATTTCATCAATAAAACTAGCTTTGCTAAGTGACTGACTTCATTCAGAGCCACAATAAGCTACCTACATTTGAATGCTTGCACATCTTTTGTTCAGGTTTTATTTTTAACGTCACTAATGGTGCAATGTGATGAAATGTCTCCCTCTTCTGGCCACAACCATAATTACACCAACACTGTCAACAGTTCTTAAATTGTGTTGGTTTCTCTGTAAGACTCATTATTTGGAACATCACACACATCATGGACAGTTTCAGTGCCAGACGGCAGGTTTAAAACTCCACTGACAGAAAACACAGCAAGCTTTATCTGCTGCTGACAGGCTCACACAGCAGAGTTTGAACCGAAAGGTCATCTGTAAAATAGAGATTGGTTTAAAGAGTAAGGTTTGATTTGAACTTTTAAACACTAAGTTTATGGGTTCACAGGTGTTTAGCAAGACACAAATGAAGTGAAAAAACGTGGAAATCACGTTTTGCAGAAAGTTCCTAGTTGTCAATGACTGCCTGAAGTCTTCATCAATACTTATTATTATTATCATTATTATATTATTATTAAAATGTGAGTTTTTTCCGCAATATTATCGCAAATTGCAAGTTTTTCTAATACCGTGCAACCTGCAACATGAACACGTGTAATCTGTCATTAATGAGGTCAAAGGTTAGGCAGGAGGTGGGTCTGGGTCAGAACACAACAAAGCATTTAAGGACTTTCTCAGTTTTGAAAACTACATTTTAGGGCCTCCTACAAACTGTAGTTGTGTTGACGCGAGGCTGAAACCATAAAAACACAAAACGTCCTGAAAAATTTTATTTATTTTTGTTTAAACTCTTTTATGAAATGTCTAAGTAGCTCCTTCGTAATTTCAAATTTCGTTGGTTGATTTTTGAATGCCAGATCAACACATTGCTTTTTTTAAAATAAAGAAATGTTTAAGAGATTAAAAAAATGGTATTTCGTATTTGAACAAGAATGGTAGAGCTCTGTTCACAAGTGTTCAATAAAACACTAATATGCCATAATCCTTCCATAATAAACATGTAGTTTAAACATTGTGTATTTCACAGGCATGAATTAATATTATGTTTAGATTAAATGTTTCACAAACCTGAAAATGAAATCTGAAGAAGAGAAAACAAACAACAAAAAGGTTCAAAATCTTCTAAACTGAAGTGAGGATGTGTTTTGGGTTTAACAGCTCCACGGTTTGTTCCTTTAGATCACACATGTGTCAAACTCAAGGCCCGTGGGCCAGATCTGGCTGTTGTTAACGTTTGATCTGGCCCCCCAATATAACATTTAAATCTGATTAGAACTGGCCCCTCCGATCTGTGACAGATCGAGTCTCGGTCGCTTCTCATTTAGCCCCCCAAAAAAAAAGTTGTGTCGTGATCATTACTTTCAAGCCAAGAAAATTAAGTTTTTATTTTTCAGTAACCTGAGAGCAACAAACGATAAACAATAAACTTGCAGCCAAGAAAAGATGTCGGGTGTCTGACTTGAGTTAATGTGCATCAGAGTAACAGAGTTTGCTTTAATGTATGTCGTCTTTTTCTCTATTTACTTCTAGTTTTAATGTTAAATCTTAGTATCTGTCTGATCAGATTTTTGTTGAGGGTTAATTTCAGCTGTTTTAATGGATTTTAATAAAATGTATTAGTAAAAAAAAACAATTTAAAAGCTGATGATAGAGAATGCTGATGATGTGTCTGTTTAAGTTTGATCAATTTTTCATTGGTCATTAAAGCAAATTTGTTCTAAATTCTATATTTTGTCATTGAGAAAAAGGTAATTGGTATTCTATATGAATAATTTGACTAAAACCAAGGTTAATTTATGTATTTTTTGAATAAATATTGACCGAGATTGGCCCTCAGCTAAGACCAAGTTTTGAATTTTGGCCCGCTTGTAACAGAGTTTGTCACCCCTGCTTTAGGTGCTTCTGTTAAAAAGTTTTGATCTCATTAATGGGCTGTTTAGTCTCCAGACGTGTTCAACTGAATGCAGTCGATATTAGAAACACAATAAGAACGCATCCTCCTCAGACCTTGAGAAAAGGCGACTCTTCCAGCATGTCCAGGAACTCCGGGAAATAGTCTCCCACTTCCTCGTCCACGGCTCCGACCAAGCTGATCTGCCTCATGGGTCCGGCTCGGTACGTTCCTGAACAGTACGTCCGGTTCACCTGGGACACAAGAAACCTTTAGTGACGGCTCCGATTTCAAAATAAACCTGAACTCCTCGTTAACTACCTCGGCATATTCAACACACAACAAAAGAGTGTGCTGCTGTCCGTTCTCCCCCCAAACATCCTCAAAACCCGAACAGAGTTAGTATTAAGTATGAACTCATTTTTGTTAATGCTGCACTAAATATATTTAGAAATGATCCAGACCACAGTCATACTATAAGATTTATTTATGTGTGCACGGTTTCAGGGCTGCCAAAGGGTTTCAGCCCTGCAGAGAAAATATACCACACTGCAATCAAATGAGTGTTACAGTATTATCCTGGTATGTAAAGTGCCACCCTTTAAAGCACATGGTGTCTAACTAAAACAGATCCAGGGAAATAATGTCAACACTGCTGTTTACTAACAAAGTGCAGTGGAAGTGTTTGGATGCATTAAAATTACTACAATGTAGCAGTAATTAGTGGCGAAAGGATCCAACTACATGATTTTTCTCTGCATAAAAGACAAAACTGCTGCTGAACTATCCGTCTGTGTTCTCGATCTCGCATCGACACTTCTGTTTGATGGAGTCAAACAGAAGCACCTCTGTTAGATCAATCAACAAAATTGCCTGAAATTCCAACGTATGTCGACTTTCTTCTCTAAAGCCCAAATTTAAATGGTAACTCACTTTTGTATTAATCGTTCGGACGTTTAAACTGTATAAAGGAGCTTTTTCAGATGTGCTGAACTCAACCCTGAGTTGAGCCCAGCGCTCCCCAGCAGATCGTCGCGGAGTTCAGAGCAAAAGAGGCGGAGTTGTCAGAGCTCCGAGTGGCGGGCGAGCAGGGAGCTCCTGGTGTGCGTGTGTGGTCCCGTCTCCCAGAGTGCTGCATCTGTGTGGCTTTCATACAAATGTCCCTTCTCGTGAGAAGAAAAAGAGACGCAGCAGTGTGTGTGTGTGTGTGTACACATGAGACCAAATGATATCAGAGAGCAGCAGGGTGTGTGTGGAGAGTTCAGGCTCTGTTTCCCAGTGACCAGCCTAACAAAGATGGACGAAGCTTCTGCTCCTCCTCACGTTATTGTGTGAATGTTGAGTCAGCACTCGTTTTCTGAAATCAGACAACTTCAGCATCCCTCCAGCTATTTCAGCCATTTAGGACATTATGGGTCTGACTTGGTATTTCTTAAATAACCATTCACATTTTTCCTCACAGAAATGCACTGAAATATTTTCAAATTCTTACACAAAATTTATTTTTTGAAATCTTCAGCATATTTGTTTCACTTTTAGCTTTAAGTCCCAGTTTTACTAGTTTTAGCCTTGAGCTGCTGTTTTGCTCATTTCAGCTTTTAGCTGCTGCTCTGCTGGTTTCAGCTTTTTGCTTTTGTTTTTTTTTCCAGTTTTTCTACCATTAGCTTTTAGTTTTGCCAATTTTAGCTTATTTTTCTTCAACAGATTTCAGCAAAGTCATTCAGCCCTCAGTGTTTTTGGTGCATTTTGGAAGAAAAGACAGTTTTTCTAGTTATTGTATGTTGATGGACCTGCTGCTTTCGGCCAATCCAAGTTTTTTCAGCTCAGCAGGGAGCAGCTAGATGCATTTCAGATTCTACTTTTGTCCGCAGCAAAACATCGCATCGTGCCACAGACATGCGTGTACCGTGGCCGACAGGTGCAAATGCATGGCGAGCGGCAATACGTGCCGCAAACTGTGAAATGCGCTGCAAACACATGAAAGATGCAAACTACAGAAAAAAAAAAAACAAATGCAAAAGAAAAATGCTGCAAAAACACCAGCAAGTGCTGCAAACTCACTCCAGACCACCTCTCTGGTCAGACGTTCACAGGACATGGAGGTTATTTGAATGTTTTGCTCTTCACGTGGTCATTGGTTCGGTAATTTGTTGATGGAAGTGAACCACCGTGTTTAGGAGGAGGGAGCACACGGAGGTGAGCTGACCGACATCTCACTGCCAGCGCCGGGTCAAAGAGCAGGAAGACAGGAGCTCGAATATCCATCATTCATGTGTTTGTGGCGCGTTCGCACCTGTCGGCCACTGTATGAGTGGGTTTCAGGACGCAGGGCAGTCCTTTCAGTCCGAAACCCCCGTAAGACAAGTTTAAGGCAGTAAAAAAAGTCAGTTTGCAAAACTTTTGGAAAGTTTAGATCGTGGTTAAATCTTCACATATCACAAAACCTAAACTGTTATTGTGTAACAACCGTTGAAGACATCAAAATGTCAGTTCAGACATGTAAAGTCCAACTTTCTGTGACCCGTTCAAACTTCCAACCATGCTCCTCCTCTGAAGTATGTCTAAGATATAGAGCTCCAAAGGGGGGCTGGGTTTTCTCGCTGATTTGGCCCGTGATCTGGTTGTTGTTGTGTGTGAAAACATTTTACAATGTTTATGCAAACTTCTTCTACGCTGTATGACGTACTGCCACTAAAACTCACAGCCCCGCTGATCCTGACCAAGCCAAACATTTGGATGCATTTTTTACAGTTTAAATTGAAACTAAACAACAAGTTGCAAATCCAAAGTCTCGATAGAAATCAAAGAATAGTAAGACGGGTGCATGGATGCTTATCCACGGTCACCCTTAACAAACATTAACATCATTCTGAATTCTCCACAATAAAAGGAACAAACAGCTGCACTCTGAAACTTCTCATTTTTTTCATTCAACTTAATTAAAAGAAAATTTGGTGCAGTGTTCTGTCTGACACCTGCCTTGGGATTAGAGAGCTCTGAGCCTTTTCCCACATACCTGATCATGAAAGTTGCCAATGGTGGTGGTCTCAATGTCTTTCTTGCCCAGTATTTCCATTTTGACCGGCGTGTTGGGGAAATTGAAGGCAAAGTAGTCCAGGAAGTCGGGCAGGTAGGACGCCGCCCTGTGCACCACCGTCAGGGCATAGAGTGCCGCACCTTTGGGCTTCTCGGCAAAGGTCAAACTCAGGAACTCCTGGGCGAAGCACTCCATCTCAGCCGGGCTGAGGCAGGCCAACTCGTCGGCGTAGGCGTGCAGAACAGCGCCGCCTCCGTTGGGCTGCCGCTCCTCGTGCATGAAGCGCCCGTACCTGGTGCCCGTCTGCAGGCAGGAGCTGCGTATGTAGTGGTCCTGATGGGAGAAGAAGGGGGCGCGGCCCGTTTTCAGAGCGTGGAGGTAGGGAGGGCAGTTGTCCGCGGCGTCCCCGTTGGGGTGGCGGCCGCTTTCCTGCTTCACGGCCACAGGCGGAGAGGCATCGGGGCGAACGGCTCCCAGCCCCGTGCAGACAGTCTGAACCGCTTTGGCGTGCATGTGTCGGACCTTCTTCGCGGCATGGTCGTCCTCACGATGCTTCTTCTTCTTTTTCTTCTTCTTCAGGAGATATTCCTCCGGCGTTAGAGACTTGCCGTTTTCATTGTGGAGCCTCAACTCTGCAGGGAGACAGACAGTCATGGGTGAGAAGGGCTGGATACAGGCAGAAAGGATGGGGGAGACAGAAGGGTTTTGCTTTGCCGTACATCTGATTACTCTATGATGAAACCATGATATATTAAATTTACAGCAGTTCACAATTTACACATACAGACATGAAATTAACAAAGTTCTCCTGCTTTTCAAATCTTCAAATTTGCATATCAACATATAAGAAATAATTGAGATTTGGCCTGAGATAACAGACGTTCATCCAATTATACAGCGCTGACGTTGCGTTCGCAGTGAAGTTGTGTAGAAAACAGTGTTTCAGGTAAAAATCTGCAGTGGGTTTGCATCATGAAGTCACTTATTGTTTTACGCTCCTTAACCTCTTTCCTCTCTCATATTGGATTTGTTAGGTAATTAAGCTTAATAAAAGTCATGAAGGTGAAATAACACCACACTAGGTTCAAAAATAAGTAAGACAGTTCAGGTGATATTTGTGATTTTACAGAAACAGGAGCAGGACAAACACCCCAAAGCAACCGTCGGCACGGTGGTGGAGGGCTGATGATTTGGGCTTTGTTTTGCTGTATTTATGTAGAGAGATCCTAAAGGAAAATGCTGAAGCCGTGTTTCTGACGCCTGATTCTCGGCCCTAATTCGTGCAACTGAACAAGTATCCAAAGCAAAAGAGAGAATGAATGAAAAAGAAAGAAATCAATCCCACTGAAATGCTGTGGTGAGACCTTCAGAGACCTGTGCCAAAATAAAGGACGGCCTCCCAAATGGAGAGAAGAATGTCCACACTGGGCTTCTGTGGTAAATACTGAAAGACACTGTGCAATATGTCACTTTTTACTTATCTATATGAGTTTTTTTAAAACTGATTTTTACTGTGTTCTGATCCATGAAATCTGGACTCTCTGTTTACAGTGACTCCACATGCGCAGCTGTTAGTAATTAGGAGTGGTTTCTGTCAGACAGCCTCATACCGAAACACGGAGGTAATACCGCCGTTATTAATTACACCAACGGTAAAGCTCACCCTTCTTCTTTTTCGGCTCCGGCGGCTTGACGTTGGCCTCGGAGTTCTCCTTCTTCAGCTTGAGCTCCTTGTCCCGGTGCTTGTCTCGGACCTCCTGCGGCCCGGCCTTGGCCACTTTGAGGGGCGTGAAAGTGAAGAGCGCAGGTGGCTGCGGGGCCACCGCGCGCCGCTGCGGGGGGAAGGCGGGCTGCGAGCTCTGCTTGGTGCCGTTGGTGAGGCCGTGGCCGTGCTGGCGGTGGTGGTGTTGGTGGTGGACGTGCAGGACGTGTTTCTCCGCGCCGAAGTTCTGGCTTTTGGGGGTCTGCTGCGGCTGATGCGGCTGCTGGCTCCCGTGCTCGGCGTGGATGTGATGGTGGTGGTGGTGGTGATGGAGCTTGACTTTCTTCGCCTCCTTCTCGCAGCGCTCACGCTCCTCGTCCGGCGGCGACAGGTCTCTCTTCTTCTTCTTTTTCTTCTCTTTGAGGAATCTATCAAAGCTGTCTCTCATCCGTTCGTCTTTTACTTTCGCACGGAGCAAGTCGCCTTGAGCTGCCATCTTTGCACGTACAGTTCATTTAAAGGACTCGAGGCTCCCAGTGCGCATGTCCCCGACAATTTGTAGTTCTTTCGCCGCTGGTTTGTAGTGAACCGCGCAAGCTCGGCGACGCTGCGCATGCGCACAGACGGGATTGTGGTTAATGTGGTTTAGCAGAGTGACGTAGCACTCTGGGAGTTGGAGTTTAAACAGCAGTGCCTGCGTGCGGACTCGCACGCACTCATTTTGGCTCTGCTGACGTAATGGCTGCTTTTATCACACCCACGAGAGGGAGTTCTTCACCTTTTCACAGCGGCTAAAAATATGCGAGGCGGCCGTGTTTAAACCAAACACTTTCTGCAAATGTCACGAGTAAAAAAATAAATAAATTAAAAAAAAATAAAAAATCAAAGAAATAGGGACATGTGGGAATATTCACAGAAAAAGCTGTGAACATAACATTAACATTAGACCGTTAGTTAGGTGAAAAAAAATCAACAAAAAACAAAATAATCAAGCACACCTCTATAAACACAACAAAATAAAATTTAAAGGGTGCCAATGCAACTACTACCCAAAAACATAACTAATCTAAGAAACATATATTTTGATTTATAAATTTCATAAAAAGTGTAAAGAGAACAGAGACCAAAGTAACAGTTTAAGTTGCTGCCAGTGGCTCATTATAATCACCATGGTAACCACACACCTGTGTCTGTCACTCTCTGACTGCAGAGGTAATGATTACCGCAGACAGAAAATAAGACTAACAAACAGTTGCTGTGTTAAAACTAAGAATTACATTTTAAAAAACATTTGAACCGTGACTGGAGGAGGACTCTGATGCTTACGAATGTGGGAGTTTTAATGCTCCTTGCAGTGTTTTATGTCAAAGCTTTGACAAGTTCAAAATGACTACTTTTAGTGTTGAAGAGAGTATTTTGAGCTAAAACCTTCAGTCTACAGAAGCTTGGGTGCGCACTGTCTGCACCCTGAGGGGATTTGAGAGAAAACCGCACGTCCTATAGAAGTAAGAGACACACTGTGTGAAAAAAAAAAGACACTTGCCTATGTTTTGATGTCTCATATGTACCAAAGAAAGGTGTGGGAGTAAGAGGAGTCTGCAAAAGATTTGAAAATTAGATCATCAACTGTCAGTTGAACAATCCATAAAATCAGTCAAAGTCATCAAAGCAAAACTGTGATAGTGTAAAAACAACAAAGGATATCAAAATGCCAGTTCAGACATGTAAAGTTCATCTTTCTGTGACCCGTTTCAACTTTGAATGATGTTTCTGCTGTGAAGTGCATCAGAGCTGTGGAGCTCCAAAAGAGGGATGGGGTTTTTGCATGGGTTTTCCCCCAAATTTTATTGATCTCCATAATTTTTTTTTTCCTGTTTTTTTTTTTGTCCAGTTTTGTCCACGCTGTGTGAGGTATCACTGCCAAAAGTCCCAGCACACTATTCCTGGTTGAGCTGCACATTTTGGTGTATAATTTACATGTTTTATTTTATAGCTGAGCGACAAGATAGAAGACACTTAATAACTCAAATACCACTATAAAACGCAATAAAAGAGGAACTCCTAAACACCAAGAAAAAAAAGCACAAAAGCACAACTATTTACTAATTACAAAACAGAATATAAACCAGTTTTATAGGAACAAATACACTAAAATAACAAAAGACTTTAGCATTGTTAAGTATTTTTCACCTAAAAATTGTGTTTTTCTTTTATTGTAGTAATATTTGAGATTTTTCATTTTCTATTTATTTGCTTTCTGAAGTGAGTTCTTCTTTTAACGTGTTGCAATTTGGACCACATGCTGCAAACTAAATATAATACATTACAACTTTTACTTGTTTGAATACAAGACAAAACAAAAACAAAACAAAACACATCGCCATTTTCATTCAGTAAACCTTTATTTATCAGTGCATGAACAATTTGCCATGTGATCAAATCATTTCTTTTCACCCATTTTATACCATTTCTTCTCAGTTCCCTTAAAAAAATAATGAAACAATATACAGAGGATTTTTGTTGGGTTTTTTTTCTGCGTGAAGGCAAATTATTATTATTTTTTTTTTTACAAGTGCTGTACATTTTATAAACATTTACATCTAACTGTGATGTCAAAACTATGACTTCTGTTTTAAATATGTCGGATCGATGCAAGGCCACAGTATCGGACATGGTAAAGACATGAACGGTAAATAATACAGTAGCCCGTTACGTCAGCAATAACTTGGACAATAAATTATTTAGTGGTCACACAGGCCAATAAAGACGTGTTGAAGCAGGCGTGTGGGTGAGGTCGGGTTAAAGCTATGACTTGTTTGTGCAGAGCAGTGTTCGAAGCACTAGATGGCTCTGTAGTCCACCTTGAAACGCTACATTTGTCTTCTTAAAATCTTCTTATTTCCAAAAAAAAAAAAAAAAAGTGGAGCTGCTGTTTTGACATGTGTGCAATCACCAACGAGCAGCTTCCCTGCTTATACAGAACGGTTGATGAATAAATTTTGGGAGGGAGGAGGGTCGGACTTTTTACAGTACAACATGTAAACCATAATACCAACACCATGAGTCATGAGTCTACAAAAATAATAGTAGGATGAATATTTGATTTTGGGCTTCAAATGAAGAAAATGTTTTGTTTTTGTGCCTATAATTATGATTAAAAATACAACGTTTTGACTAAATTGAAGGCAGACTTCTTTCTTTATCAGGCAGGTTCTGTAAATTGAATTTGCCCAAAGTATGTGTCATTATATGAATAATCACATATTTTTATACCATATGTTTCTGATTATATATAGTCAATACTAGTGTAGTATCTAGAAAAACATAGGCCCATGTTGTATATATACACACACACACAGTGCTGCTAACAGCCAACAACATTATGAAACAGGATGTTTCCAGACCATGACATACAATCATGCGAAACAGAAAAGTTCACCTGCTTTCACTTCTAAAGTTTTACACATCAGGACACGATGAAAAAAAAATGATCTGGTCTTTACCAGCTTTTAAAATACTTCAATCTAACCTCGAGTGTTCAAAAACACACATTCCACCATGCCATTATTAATTAGAGGGACGGTAGCAGCTGGAACAAAGTAGATCTATTTATCCACATTGCCCAGCATCAGGTTTGGTGAAACACAAACACCTCTAACCAACCATCAAGCATGGTGGTGGAGGGGTGATGATTCGGGCTTGTTTTGCAGCCACAGGACCTGGACAAATCGCAGACATCGAGTCGACTATGAACTCATCTGTAGACCAAAGGATTCTACTGTCAAATGTGAGGCCATCTGTCTGACAGCTGAAACTAAGACCAAACTGGGTCAGGATGAAACAGGACAATGATCTCAAACACAGCAGCTGATCTACAATGGAACAGCTATTAAAAAAGCAAGAATCAATGTGCTGCAGTGATCCAGTCAAAGGTAAGCCCCTCAACCTCAGTGAATTATTGTGATGGAACCTTAAGAGAGCTGTGAGGAAACGAACATCTGCGAACATCAGTGAACTGAAGCAATGTTGTAAAGGAGAGTGGGCCAAAGGTCCTCCACAACCTTGTGAGACACTGATAAAGTCAAAAAGAAAACAACAACAGAGTTATTGCTGCTAAAGGGGGTTTTACAGCTCTTGAATCCTGAGGCAGACTTAATTTTTCCACACATCGCCTCCATTTTGGCTTCATTTGTTGTCTGTTGTGTTGTGTTTTTGTTCACTTGAGGTTAAATTTAAAGAACTTTAGAACCTGTTAAAGTCCAGATCATTTTTCTGTCCTGATACGTAAAACCCTAAAACTGAAAGAAGACGAGACTTTCTGTTTTTTCTTCTCATGACTGTAATTTGAAGTTTTTTCTTAGTGGGAACCTTTTAAATAATGATGCTTTTTCTACATGTTCTGACTCCTTCTAAGTGCACATCAAGAGTAACTCCTCGCAACATGGGCATCTCTACCGATGGCCTTTTTTTTAAACTTATATTTCTAGGAAAATACACAAAGTTTTATTGTCACAACACAAGTAATAAACATTAGATCTATAAGCACAAGTATCTGGTCTGCTCATTGATGCATATAAAGCTCCTGGGTGGTCCTTGCACCCATATTTGATTCATGACTTCACATGTTTGAACGCAGTCACACAAGTCACAGTTCTTGTCGGGTTCTCAAAAAACAAAACAAAACAAACAAAAAAAACCACAAAAAACCCCAAACCAACAGAAAAAAAAAATAACTTAGAGGACATTAATTTTCTCTTGAGTTCATTTTACAATTTTTCCATTTTCATTTGGTCCATTTGTGACCATAACAGTGATTAAATCTTGCTGGGTTACAAAAGCTGTGAGAGTGCAGAAATATGCGTGTAATCCTTCAAAGTCAGAGATGAAAAAAACTCCCTAAAAAACCCCAGGTTCCTTCATGCGGTTAGGGTAAAGAGGATGAGCACTTCATTCAATCATCTACAAACTGGTTCACAGTGAGTGCTGTCGGGAGCAGCGTCTTCATAACCAGAGTGTCTGATTGGCACAAAATGGACAAAAAAAACAAAAAAAACACACAACCCTTCTGTTTCACACAAATCCATGTAAGGAACAAATACTCAGGTCAGATCACAGATCAGCAGCTTGTTGCAATATGTCCGAGGCAAACTGGGTGACAACAAAAAAACAAAAAATAAAAATAAAAACAATCAATGAGAAGGTATGTTGCTGGTTACAGAGTATTCTGCCGTTTTAAAAAATATATATCCTTCAGTTTCCTTATGTCCGTATTTGAGAGGCTCAGTTTTGTCTTCATGCAGTCCTGTTGAGGTTTCATACATCTGGATATGTTGTGTCCACTTGGGACTGGATCTTGGCAGAGCTGGGAACTTTCCAGGGCCCAGGGGTGATGGGAGCCTTCTTGCTGGTGTTGGTCCCGTTGCAGTTGGGGTCCTGGATGCTGCTACTGGAACCTCTGGGATCCATTTTGCTTATTTCCTCAGCTGTCCCCTGGTGCCTGTCCCCTCGGTACTCTCTCTCTGCTCTCCCGCTCCTCTGGTTTGCCGCGCTGGTATCGGCGTCTGACGCCGTCCTCTCCCTGTGGGATTTTGGCGCCGCCGCCTCCTTCTCAGCCCTCTTTCCTTTCCTGTGGCGCTCGCCGGTCCCCCAGCTTTTGTCTCCACTCTCTGTGGCCCCTCTCTCCTGCCGGTAAGCTGCATCCTCCCCCTTATGCTTCCTGTCCTTCGCTTCCATAGTGGAAACATTGGGCTGTTGGCCAGCTGGCCGCCTGGGGCTCTGAGGCTCCTCCGGGCTCCTTGAATGCATTGCAGGGTCACGCTCCTTCTTGGAACCTTTCCTTGGACTAGAGGATCGGGGGTCTCTCTGCCCTTGGGCTTTTCTCTCCTTGATGATGTCCTCCTGGGATGCGCTGTAGCCTCGCTCTGTTTTTCGGGGGCTCTGGGACCGCTCTACGTGGTCAGTCCGGCCTTCAGTGGCTCTCCTGGGACTGCCAGACTTGGAGTTGCTCCTGGCCGCCTGTCTGGCGTGGGCGCTGGGGCTGGTGGTACGCTTCTGGCTGGGGTGAAGAAGCTGCTGTCCTCTTGATCTGTTGGCCTGCCTACTGTGCTCCTGCCTTTCATCAGGTGACCCAGACACCCTGAGGTCCCCTCCAGAGAGATCATTAGAGGAAGATGTTTTGGGGGAAGATGGAGACCAATCTGAGGTAGAGAGGAAGACGGAGGACGGAGAAGTTGGAGATAACTGGTCATCGGATGCGGAGAGTCTGGGAAAGCTTGTTGGAGTAGTTGCTTTGTCTTTTGAACCTGAGAAACAAACAACACAGAGTCAGAAAAACAATCCAACTACTTGCAGAGGAAAAAAAAGATAATATTAAGAGAAAAAGATCCTTCAAACGGAATGTTTGCCACATTCATTAAGAATTAGGGCTAATTAAAAATGTCAAGCAACAGTAGCACCTTACGTAGCAGGCATTCTGCAACAACGCTTTGCAATAACTATCAAAATGCTTGAGAGATATGCATCAGCTGAAATGGAGTCAGGGTTCACCTAGAACTGACGTTTCAATTTTCCCCCGAGCTGATAAGAGCTGCGCAGCTGTGGTTCAGAGCAGATATATGCAGCGGGAAACCCAGAGAGGGGGGAAAAGAAAGATGAGCGATGGACTTAGTAGAGCTGAAATGAGGTTTTGAATTTCTTAGAGCAACAACTCATGGAAATTAATTCTCATTTTGGATTTTGGAGTTAAAAGGTCGATGCCAGTGAATACACACGTATCTGATTGAGGACCTTTTCTCCAGCTCTCCTTCTTTCTCATCAAGGATGAGGCCCGAGTTCCGTGACATCCTAGGTTTTTGCCCTTTTCAACCCTCCAGAGATGAGACTGATTACCCTACGTTGTTTACCGAGTTACGCAAAAAATAAATCAAACCGAGATTTACAAAAAAAAGGGACAGACAGCAAGAGGTCAAAGGCAAAAAGTAGGAGGAGTCTAAGATTTACCAGGGTTATTAGGGACAGACCGAGAAAAAGCAGTGAGGCCTTTATTGATGCTCTGGTTTCATGTAGAAGCACAGGGTGGAAGAAGAGTTCAGACCTATAGGAGGAAGAGAATAAAAAGGTAGAAACAGACAGCCGTGCAGAAAAACAGAGAAAGCAAAGTAGATAAACAGCATGAGAGGTCGTGAGAATGAATGAAAGAAAAGGTCAAAGAGAGAAGCTTGCAACACATGCACGAGAATCAAGAAGCACCCTGCTGTCGAGCTTAATCTTCTATAGGTTTGTGATTAGTGCATGAGGTGTGAACGCAGGCGGGTTTTTCAGCTGAGACTCACTGTGATCCGGGACCAGGCCCTGGCCCGCTCGGAGCAGCAGGTGAACCTTGTTGCCTCCTGCTTGGATCAGCTCAATCGCTCGAGTGTGCGTGATGCCCTGCGTCGCCTCACCGTTGATCTCCACGATCTGATCTCCAACCTGCAATTTAATTTTACGGTCTCAATTCACAGCTCACAAGCCCGACGCACCAACTAACGAGGAATAAGAAAAAGGAGAGGCGAGAGGAGGCCAAGGTTTGAAGAGAGGTAATAGAGTGAGGAGAGGCAGGTGAACATGTTGCTCAGCAGAGTGTGGTAAACAGTTTTGCTGAGACAATTTGGAGATATAAAATCTGAAAATCAATGCTGTCAGCATTTCATTACTCAAAATCCTCCCAAAAAGCCAATATGATAAGAACTCTAACTCCAAAATCTAAACAAATACAGGTGCTGGTCATAAAATTAGAATATCATGAAAAAGTAGATTGATTTCAGTAATTCCATTTAAAAAGTGAAACTTGTATATTATATTCATACATTACATACAAACTCATATATTTCAAATGTTTATTTCGTTTAATTTTGATGATT
>NC_051437.1:7232592-7241468 GCF_001649575.2 Kryptolebias marmoratus | reverse complement strand
TGATGAATTTGAGATTTTCATTTGTTGTCATTTGTAATCATCAAAATTAAACGAAATAAACATTTGAAATATATGAGTTTGTATGTAATGTATGAATATAATATACAAGTTTCACTTTTTAAATGGAATTACTGAAATCAATCTACTCTTTCATGATATTCTAATTTTATGACCAGCACCTGTACATTGATGTGACTGAAGAAAACCCTAACATGAACACACTGACCAGTTGGAGGGAACACATGCCTTGATATTGTCTGAGGGGCCACAACAAATGGAAAAACCAAGAAGTAATAACAACCATTAAAGGACAGTGTGGTCATTTTGACATTGTTCCGTTGAGAAAACTGCAACAAACGAAATAAAGGGTCTCCTGTAAAAGTGTAGAGGTTTCATCTTTGTCAATATAGCGTCTCTTACACCAGGACTTTGGAGCAATAGTTGTTTTATGGGTGTAAAAATGCTATAAAAGAGGAACCGCTCTGCCTAGCCATTAGCCTGACTCCTGCAGGAGGACCTCCTTCTTTTCTACATATTGTTGTTCTGTAGGACTAATGTCACAGCTGATAAGGTACCAACTCCTGATATCAATTGAACAGAACATTAGTTCAAAATGGTCAAACTATCTCATGAACCCCAGTATGCTCACCACAACCTATTAGAATCTGGCTGGATTGTGACAAATTTGGAAAACCCTGTGATGCTGCTATGCTCTTAGTACTTAATGTTTTTTTTCCCCCCACTGATATAAATAAAGATGGACGAAGTGCCTCCATTATCTTCTATTGCCCTAAATTGAAGCCAAAATGGTGCTGACATGTCCTATTTTTGGAGCCAGAGTCTCTGCACTGGGGCTGTACCCTCAGTATAAAAGTCATCCCTGTCAATCACATTGTGACATGACATTTCAAAGCCTCTAATAATTAACGGAAACCAAACATATATCAAAAATGAATATTTGAACATACAGCAACAGGGTAAGGATAACTGTCAAAAAAAATAAAAAAAAACAAGAGAAAAACAAGATAATACACTAGAAGATCATGACCTTATCACATCTGTATCTAGGTTGTTTCTATGATCTTGTCACAATCATGACCCTAGTCCAGCACAGCCAGTCATGATTCAAATTGTTGAAGACCAAATCACACCAGTGTGTGCAGGTTGGGGTCATAGATATGCTGCCACCACAATCCCCTACGCTCCACCTAGGACCCCAATACGCTACCTCCACAACCTCTCTAGGGAGGTTCTGTGCATATTCAGAACCATCGTGGACCTATTAGGCTTCATTATACTTAATGAGGAGCCCACTGCAAAGTCCAGCCATGGGGTCACCATCCAGAGTGAAGAGGGCCTAAACACAGCCTGCTGAGAACATACTCATGGGCTGTTGTATATGGAGCTCAATTAACATGTTTGTTCATTTGAGAGAAAATATTTAAAATTAAAGAAATACACGTTGAAACTGAAAGTCAGATTTTGATAATAAACTATATTAAAAAAGTGCATTTAAAAAAGAAGTGGAACAAAAGTCAGAATACAAATACAATACAGCAAAATCTAAAAAGATTTGATTAGTTAATAAAATACTGCTATTGCTATTTATCTTTTCATATTTGCAATTTTTTCTTCGGTTTTAGATGTTTAAGTCATTTTTTAATTTTCATGTTTTAACTTGTAGTAGCAGCTGGCTTAAGATATAGATTTAGGTTTTAATTAATTTGTCTTCGCAGTTTTTAACTTTTGACTCTGATGTAGCTTCGGTTGAGGTACATCAGATATCAGGGGTACCAGACAGCTGAAGAGACTTACTGTTATATTCATAAAACATGGGAACTGATAAACTGGAAAGATGAACAAAAAAGCACTGGTTTGTTTACGTTTTTATCTAATTGCTCTTCTTGACTTGTTGTGCAGGTGTAGCGGATGCATCTTTGGTGTTTGGGACCCGTTATGTTTAAGTTCTCCTCCCAGAAAAGGGCCACATGAGGTGATGTAGTTGTGGAATTTTTGATTGTCACAGGTGTTTCCCATCTGATTGATGTGTAAAAGGTTGTAAAATAGGATTTATATGCGGCACAATCTGGGTAATTAGGAGTTCGGAGAAGTAAAGGAAACTTACGTGTATCCTGCCATCTTTAAGAGCCGGCCCTTCCTCGGCCAGGCGCAGGATGTACAGACCCATGTTGTACTCTTTCCCTCCTCTCAGGCTGAAGCCGAAGCCCCGCTGGCTGCGCTCCAGCTCCACCACAAAGCAGCCCTGGTGTTCCCAGGCAAAAAGCAGTGAGTTACTTTGAGCTGGATACAAAAATGTTGACATGCACAGCAAACACAAAGTTTGAGAGTTTGCTTTCACCTGTTTGGGGCCTGATGTGATGAGTGTTCCTTTCTCGCTCGGTTGGAGCGAGTTCTTCACCTCCGAGTCACCATTCCTGCCACAGAATGAATCAAAAACACTTTATAATGTGGCTCAGCACAGATACATAATTAGCGCTCTTTGAAAGGATGTTTATCACCTGCCGCCTTCCATGCCAGAGCTTTAGACTAAGATCATCTCATGTTGAGAAATGATGGAGTTAAAGATGCTTTTGTCTAATCTTGCAAATAATGATGAGCGCTATCTCATGAGATATTGAGAGATCTCACACCCAGAGTATGTGCTGTGAATGACTCTCAGTTACTACCATGTCAGTTTAGCTCACTATCTGTAAAACTGACTGAGTTGTAACCATTTTTGGGTGGGCTAATTTTGATCATCTGTGGCAGCCATCTTACACTGGATTGACTCCGAAAGTTAATCGGCTTTAGATGTAATCCAGTGATTACTTTTTGAAAGTTTAATTAAAATCTGCCCAGTGGTTCATGAGATATTTTAGGAAGACAGACACACAAACACAAGCAGGCAGAAATACACACATACACACTCATGCAAATACACACACAGACATGAGCAAAAGCAAAATAGTCTGGCTTAATGATAATGACAATAATAAATATAAACCCTATTCCGAAACAGTTGAGACGTTGTGTAAAATGTGAATAAAAACAGAAAACAAAGATTTGCAAATCCTCGAATTCCCATTTTTTATCCACAATAGAATACAGTAAACATATTCAAATTTTGAACTAAGACATTGTACCATTTTCTTCTTCTTCTTAAAAAAAAGGTTAATTTTGAATTTGATGGCAGTAACAAAAACAAAAACAAAAGGCCTTAAAGTAAGTGCTACAAATTAGAAACATCTGGAGAAGCATTTTGAAAGTAATTAGGTTTATTAGTAATTAGGTTAATTAGGTTTATTGGCAACAGGTAAATAAGAGGACTGTGTACACACACACATATATATAAACACTTTAGAGGCTGAGTCTCTCAGATGTAAAGATAGGCAGAGGTTCAAAGTAGTGAAACAATATCACCATAATGTTCCTCAATAGAACATTGGAAAGACTGAATATCTCATCATCTATAGTTCCTAATATCATCAAAGGATTTCAAGAATCTGGAGAAATCTCTGAGCTCAAAGGACAAGGCTGAAACTCTAACAAAGGTTGAGTCAAGTCCTCTGGATGGTTTCTTCTTGTAACATTTTGCCTTTTATCCAAGACTTCTCCAGTAGAAACATTCCAACAAAGAAGAACCTGTCCAGAGGACTTGACTCAACCTTGTTAGATTTATCCATCTGGATTATTGAGCATGCATTAGGACGACAAGGCTGAAAGTCAATTTTCTGTAAACACAGCTCATGGTACCATCCACAAATTCTGGTTAAAGCTCTATCATGTATAGAAGCCATATGCGAACATCAGAAACTTTGCTGTCTTCTCTGGGCCAGGAGTCATTTCAAATGGGCCGAGGCAAAGTGGAAAACTGTTCTGTGGTCAGATGAATCGACATTCGTAATTCGTTTTGGAAACCACACATGGGCGAAACCATTCTCATCCACCTTCACCCCTCTGTGAGGGGAAATAATGGTGTAACGAGAGGAGATAACAATAAAAAAATGAACACTTTGCCACACCTTGATTACAGCAGCCTCTCTCTGTTGGTGTCATTACTGAACCCGCACAGAGAAAAGGCAATCCCTCCAAGAGCTGTGTTGCTTCAACACTTCAGTGACAGATAACAGTGGCACGCTTTAACGCTTCGCAGAGCTCATTACAATGCCTTAGTAGGAATTTAGCTGTGCTGACACTCCATCTGAAGAGTTGATAAATTCTTGGCGGCTCCCGCGCCGAGGAGACTTTGTGCGCGCTCGGTGCTGCCGAAGCCGAGCCGAGCTGAGAGGCATGTGCTGGTGATTAAACGGAGAGGAGGAGGAGGCGTGCCACTGAGCGGGGAGCTAAAATGAGGAGAGGAGGAACACATGCTGAAAGGCGGCGCAGCAGAGCGGGAGAAGGTGGGAAACGATGATGGTGGAATGTGGCGGATTAAAAAGTCCGACACAGGTAATCTTGTTTGAAAGAAAGATCAAAGAGAAAGCAAAGACACTGTTTTATTCCTCCATTTTTCTGTTTGCTTTTCTGTCCAAAGAATGACCATCGGGGGAGATATTCTATCTTTTTGGATAAAAAGACCTGAAGCGATGGTAATGGGCCACATGGCAGCACAGAAGCAGAGGTGCTTTGTGATGTTTGGGGCTAATTTATGATTTCAAGCAGAAGAACCTGCACTGGGCTGTCTCCTGAGGACTCTGTGTCTGAGGTTAAACCTGATGTGAACAGTTTTAAAAGAGAACAGTGGTACGCTGTCGAAGATGATGGGATTTCAAGGCACGTGTCTTTAGGCCAATTTAAATCTGATGCAACAGAGGATCACTGCTGTTAGCGAGATTACTTTCTCCTTCTGTCATTTCTAGTGAAATTTCAAAGATACAAAAAAGGAGTAAAGGTGGAAGTCAAAGTTTGGGAACAGCTTTTGTGAATGCAACAACTTGCAGGTGCTTTTTGGAGCTCACCAACACTAGTTCAGCTCCGGTTTGAGGGCATTTGATGTTTTGTTTTTTTTTCAAATCCTTTTAGTTGAGTGAAAATATAAATATAAATATGTTTTTATGCGCAAGTCTTAAGTGAAGCCCTGAATATTCAGTGGTGCTAAAGATGGGGAACTCTGAGGCCTAACGTCGTGCTTGGTTAACTCAGTTGCAAGTGGCCAGCTCTGACTGAGACCACTCACATCCGGCAGTTCAATGCGTACCTCAAAACATTTTTGTGATCAGATGTTATTTACTTAACCACTCTGGAAGGTTTTACTTCAAAGATGGAAGGTGTAGTGAAGTGAAACACTGTGCTTCAATGTGAACGTAACATCGGTGTTGTGAGGTAAATATAACGCAACATAACGCTGCTCAGACCGTTGTCCTGTGACTGACACAGCCCGTTATAGCTTCCAGTGACCACAGCGAGTCACTTCAGCTCTAAAACAATCAGAGCAAACATTCAGCTAAAAAGAAACTCACCATGTGGCGTTCTGATTATTAAAAACTTGACAAAATGGGTATTTACATTCAGAGATTTTGATACAATTCATTAAAAACTTCAGCCAAAAATATTTATCTTCAGAATATTCCCAAGGAGCGACGTATATTTATCTGTAATCAGCTTGTGTGGGGTTACGTCAGTTCAGTAGGAGGTCCTACAGCTTGGCTCAGGATGGATTGTGTTCAGACTAGCAAACGTATGCAGATAAAAGGGGTCCAGACCTCCTAAGGTAGATTGAGTGATAATGTTTTCAATGCACATTGAGGCTGTTCACATCTGTATTTAGTGCAACCTAAGTCGATCACTCAGGATGGATGTTAAAGACAGCTGTGAATGGAGTCTGAGAGCCATGAAAAACCTCTTTTCAGTAGCTCAAGGTAGAGCTTGTGTATTTTTTGGTGTTTAGGGTCTTGAATAATCTTTCTTCATACTCAAAGTTAGAGAGTTCTTTAACATGAAATCTTGCAAACACTTATTACAGTTAAAAGCTTCTACTTTCCTCCTTTAGTTCACCAGACATTTCTTCATGATTGTTTTGTCCTGTAGTTTAAAGCCGAATCTCTCTACAAAGTCTGCCAAATCTTCCTGAAGGTTTCTTACATTCAAACAGACCTTCTGTCTTTCAATGTTTTTACAGCATGCCGTTCTGGTCTTCCAAACCTCTGAGCTTTTTCTCGGAACAGTAATGATCTTTGAGGAACTGAAAAGGTTTTCTAAAACACTTTGCTATCTTGTTAAGCCTTCTCCCTCTGTGTGGACATGAATTATTTTCATTTTCAGGCAACTACGCAGGTTCCTAAAAGAGATCATGTCTGCTAAATATATAAAACAACTAAAACATGTTTTCTTCACATGTGACGATTTAAACTAACTTAAAAACTGAGTACTTAATCTTCCGTAAGCCACCTAATTGCGTACCTGTCTTGGTAATTGGGAGGCTGTTGGCCCATGGCTCTGTGTTGGGCTGATGGGCTGTGCTTGACTGAGTTTGTTCCAGATGGAGGGGCGCCGTCTGGGAGGACACACACAGAGCGTCAACATTTCTGTCCCCCTTACCGAACAGCTTGACAGAAATGGGACTCGTGCCAACTCACCGTCTTCGGGTACGACCGTCAGGGTGACCGTATTACCGGCGTCCTTGATGAGCTGAACGATGTCGTTGTGCGACAGCTCCATGATGGACTGACCATTGACGGCAGAGATGCGGTCGCCCACTTTCATCTGACCGATCCGGTCTGTGGGACTGCCTTCGATTATCCGACCGATTTTGTGAGGTATAACTGGAACAGACAATTCACGCATTTAAAATGTTTATACAGCACTGATTCAGGAATCAACATCATGATACCACTTTCAGATATAGCTCTGGTCAGAAGTTTACATCCACTCATCATCAGCATGAATGCTATTAACTTGGGCTTTTAATGGTTTATTTGAGCCGTTCTTTTTCCAGGTTGTAAAGATTATACAACATCCAATTTTAATGACTTTTTAAAAACAAGAACTGGGTGCACAAATTCAAAGTCATTGTGGGAAATCCAACCTACAGGCTCAAGTATAAAAATCTTTAGTAAGTGATGCTGAAGGTTTGAAGATGTCTTAACTTGATATGACTAAGGGCTAATCACTTCTTGTTAGTGATCATGGTTGGCTGCAGCTGGTAGTTTGTCTTTGCCAGCATGAAAGGGATTTATTTGACAGCACTCATTGGATTAACAAACACCCGGAACATCGGGAAAGTCCAAGGAACTCAGTGAACATTTAAAAATGATCCAAGATGATGATGAAAGATGATCCGTTCAAACAACTGCACAAAAGTACAGGTTTTATGGATGTGTCAGTTCTTTGCCAAGGTCTGGAAGAGGAATGAAAATGTCACCTTCAAATGAAAAAAGAAGTTAGGATGTTCCGAAAGCGGCACCTTCCACTTCAATGAACAAGTCAAATGCCTTCTGGAGAAAGATTGAGTTATTTGGCCACAACAACAAGAAATCTTCTTGGAGGAGTCATGGTGAGGCTTTCAAACCTAAGAACACTGTACCAGGTGTCAAACATGGTGATGGGAGCATCCCCCGCCCCTCAAAAACAAACAAAAACATAAACCACACAGCTACGGTGTGTGCCAAGCAGGAAAGACAATAATGGGAATCCAGTATCTGTGCCATATCAGTGAGAGCAGTGGTCTCAGTTTGAACCTCTCCCCCCAAACATTTTCTGCTTTCAGAATGGCTCCAGTGTTTTTTGTACTATTTGAGCCCATCCAAAATACCTAATTAGATCCAAATCCCTCAAAACGCGGATGATTACTCATGTTTCCCCATCAGGATAATTACTGAAATGAAGTGGATCAAATATATCCATTTCCGTTGTGTTAATATTAGACAGCCTCATCAGTGAGTGTGCCAAGCTTAATAATCTTGGGGCAAAAAAAAAAAAAGGCCTCATTAGGATATATCATGAATTCTGAAGATTCGGATCCATTCATTGGCCTCCCGGCTGGAGAGAGGAGTAAATTACATCTAATAACTGGCACATTTGAACACGATGTGTGAGGACGAAAACAGGAAGGAGAAGGCTGACCTCCAGGCGGGGGCTTGTTCTTCGACGTGAGGATAACAAAGCCGAAGCCTTCGTTGTCTTTGCGTTGCAGGGTGACGTTGAAGCTCTCCGGCCGATAGGGCTGGCCAGGCGGCGCGGCGTTTGGCATGTCAGCGCAAGGCATCTTGGGAGAGCTGTTGACCAGAGCTGACGCGACCTGCTGGGGCTGCTGGCTGCCGTCGTCCTCTTCGCCATCGTCTGACAAACACACACGGCATGATAAGAGACATCAGGGACAGGCTAAACGGCTGCGCCTGCTTTAAAATGTATTACAACACCTGAGATAAATAATATGTGAGAAAGAGTTTGCTGCCGAGTCAGCTAAATACAAATAAGCAATTAAAGGCCAAGCATCCACTGAAGAAATGTATATCGCTTGCTGTTTTGCCAAAGTTTTAAACAAAGATCTCCTAAATAGTTTCATTAGGACATGCCCACTGGTACATCAGCTGTTTTGCTAACAGACACGTGAAAAGCCAGGCGACATACCTGGCTTTTCACCCACAACACATGCAAACAGAATATTTTTCGCCTGCTTTTCATCTGTCAAAATGTTTCTACATGTTGCCAGTTTTTGTTCACAGAACTGTTCTGTGAATAAGCCTAAAAAAAAAAAAACTGCAGCTTGAGCAGAGAAAACACTATATTTGGCTGACAGACTGACACAAAAGAGTAAAAGCTCTTTAAAATAAAACAAGTTATTCTGGCGTTTTACCTCGATCTGTTGTTATTGTGTGTTTGCTTTGCAGAGTTCCTCTTTTATTGGACTGCAGGGAACCTCTTTCTACCCCCCCCCC
>NC_051437.1:7217131-7232522 GCF_001649575.2 Kryptolebias marmoratus | reverse complement strand
ATAAAAAGCATAAACCCTTCAAGACCGATGCTTCATTTCTGCGCAGTTATTTCAAGTGTGCTCCAACTAAGAGCGGAGGGGCTATTTGCGAGGCTAAAGCAGCCGTGGTGCAGCAGGAGGTATGAGCTGTTGTAAAGAAAAACTCAGCGTGTCTCTTTTTTGTCATCAACTCCACCAGCTGCAACACTTTTCATCACCGTTTACACAACTCCATTCAGGCTTAACAAACAGCAAGCGAACGCTTTACTTTCCTCCTCACTTTGAAATGTTTTGATTCTCTTTGCTAAAAAAAAAAAAAAGACAACTTTTCAGATTTTCTTCTTGGAATAATATCCACTTAGTAGAACGAGATAACAGTGGTTTTTATAGAACCTCATTTATTCTGAGTTTTTTTTTTTTTCAACAAGGAATTCACCCAGAGTAAACTGTAAAGGATTACAGAGTAAATCCCACATCAAAGTCTTTTTTTTTTCTCAGAGGTTCTCCTCCGGCTCGCTGATCTCAGCCAAAGAAGGAGATGAAGAAACGGAGCTCTAAGTGCCCCTCGGAGGAATGCAGAGCCGATTATCCGAAAGCAGACCCACCTGAGTGAGCCAGTTTCCTGCGGACGGTGAGCATGACCTGGCCGTTCCGGGCGGCGTTGGTCATCAGTTCCAGCACCTGTTTGTGGGATTTGCCCTTGACGGGAACGCCGTCTATACAAAGCAGCTCATCTCCGGCACGCAGGCGCCCGTCCTTCTCAGCTGCACCCAGCGGGACGATCGCGCCGATGTAGACCTGTGGGTGTAGGAGGAGGTTAGACGGAGCCGTGTCAGGGCAGAGTGACGGGCTGAGAACAGCCAGCTGGAATCCCCCAAAAACTCTGCATCTGATCTAAAACTAGAGAAACGATACAGCTAAGATAAGAGTATAAAAGAAATAGCTAAACGCTAGCTATATTTTTAGCTGTAAGCTAAAAGTTGCAAATTGCTAATTAAACACCAAAAGTAGCAAAAGGATAGCTAAAACCTAAAAATGTTGAAAGGCTTGCTAGAAGCTTAAAGTACCAAAAAAACTATCTAGAAGCTATAAATGGCAGAATGCTAGCTAAAAGCTAAGAGTAGTAAAAGGGTAGCTAAAAGTTAAAAGTGGCAAAATGCTAGTTAAAAGGAGCAGAATGGTAGCTAAGAACTAAAAGTAGCATATGAAGACAAAAGCAGAACAAGTATGCTGAAGCAGAGTTCAAACAGAACAATGTTTCTGAAGGAATTGAAAAGATCTCAGTGAATTTCTTTTTGTAAATAAAGTAATATATGTATAGATAAAAAACTATAAAAGTTACAAAAACCACAAGTCATAGCACCCAGCTCGTGTATGAGCTGATTGTTTTGATATATGATTGGCTAAAATAACAAAGTATGCAGAAGAAGTAGACTGCAAAAAAAAAACAGTAAAATAATAGCATTCAGATAAGCTGCTGTTTGTTGGTTTTATCATCTAAAAGCATTTGATTTCCAATATCAGCAGTTCAGATTGGGTGTCTAACTGCTGCTGTGTTGTGTTTGAGGATTTGGGGATTACAGCAGCATTGCACGGCTCACTTTAACCAGCTGGACCCTGCTCCTCACCGGCTGATCCGGCCCTTCTCCTCCCAGGACTCTGAAGCCAAAGCCTGACTCCTGGTTTCTTTTGATGAACACATCCAGGTCCTTGGTGTGCAGTGCTGCAGAGAGGGAAGGGGAGCACGGTCATCAAAAAGTACCAGAAGGTTTTCTTTAATGCACAACGTATTTGATGTATTCGAAAAGTCAAACTCCTTCATTTAGAGAACAGACATTCTCAGCTGCGATCACACCAAAATAGCTGGAAAATTGGACGAATTAGAGCCATTTTTGTTTTGTGGGGCAACCATCCTGAATTGGGTGGGCTTCAAAAATAAATCAGTTGTATATGGATCATCTGATGATTAGTTACAGAAAGTTTTATTAAATCTCGGGCAATCTGTTAGAGCTCAGAATGTGTTGGGGATGGCTGTCAGCTATCAGCACAGCAGATTTAAGCCCAATATTTGTAAAATGGACTGAATTATAGCCATTTATGTGCTTTTTCTTTAAGGTCAGGTGGGTGTGGCAGCCATCTTGAATCAGGGTGACTCAAAACGTTAAGCAGCTGTAGATGTACATCCATCGAGTATTTCCTGACAGTTTCAATAAAATTTGGCCTGGCAGACAGGCACATTATTGCCCAGCTTTTGCCTCTTGGTGGCGGGCGATAAAAACCGTTTAACAGAAATAAAATAAAAGGTGTGGTTATTTATTTTGCAGTGGACATACAGTAGGCATTAAAGCTCCATTGTCCACTTACGCCTGCTGTCCAACAACGCTTTGGACTTGAGGTAGAGCTCAGAGGGGTCTGGTTTGGGTGAAGACGAGCGCAGGGTGTTGACAGAAACGGGGAGTGCCTCCTGCTGACTGAGGGTCTCCGTGCTGTTCGCCATCTCCTGCCGCTGCTGCTGCTGCTGCTGGTGCTGGATGGTGGGCTGGAGGGACGGGTGGGACAGCTGCTGGGAAACGGGATGAGAAGCCTGATGAAGACTGGGCTGGGACCCTCCGTGGGACACGGGAGCTGTGCACTGCACCAAAGGAACCAGAGGGGGGAGGACAAACAGCTGATTAACGTGACTTCACAATGACAACAAGGCAAACTTTTATAAGGTATGAAACATTTAAAAAACAAACATCTGTTTCCAGCCAACAGAAACAGAAGCCGATGCAGCTACTTCTCAAAATTCCAACATATGTCCAACATTCTTTAAAGCCCAATAATAATTTGAGGATTCCTTTTGTAAAAAGATGAAACGATGGTGCAGATTGAACCTGAGATGCTATAAAGGGATTAATTAGCTGGATTTAATTAAACCCAAAGCACTTAATTTCAGTAACTTCAGATGTTTTTTTTATCTTTTTAAACCGACTCAACAGGGCTTTCACACACAAACATGAAACAAAAAAGTCCAATTACTGAGAATTAGCTTCAAAAAGACTCAAAATATGTATCTTTAGCTGAGTACCCACCTATTGAACATACATACAGTATAACAAAGAATGTCTTATTAAAATTATTCAGTCACATACTCAGCCATTAACCACAAGGCTGACATAAAAATCTGAACGATCATTTAAAAAAAAAAAACATTTTCTTTGCTCGGGCAAAAGAAAATTTATAAGCTGTATAAGTTTATACAGCAAATTTGTATAAGCAGCGTAAACAGCACTAAGATCGAAAGAAATGTTGAAGCCGCAGCTAGGCGCTCATTAGGGTCACCATGGTAACCCCACACCTGTAGCTCTCACTCCCTAAAAGAACATAGGCTAAGTTAAGAATTCTGTGGTAAAATCATAAATCTTAAACTGTGGTTGTGTTAAAAAAACATGTTAAATATCTCAAAATAGCAGTTCAGTCATATAAAGTCCAATTTTTCATGACCCTACAGTGAAGTACAGTATGCCAGAGATCTGGAGTTTTGCCAAAAACCTATTGTTGTGTATGGGGAAACTTTTCAAAGTTTATTTATTTATTTATTCTTTTGTAAATTTCTTCTAAGCTATATAATGTGCTGCTACCAAAAGTCATAAAACGCTGTTCCTGACTGAGCTGCACGTTGGCATGTTTGTTTTGTGCAGACTTTCCTTGAAGCTGCAGGAGGAGCGGCGAATCAAAAAATTGGGACGGGAAAAGAAGAATTACAGGCTGAGTAAATATTCTGTCTCCGTGATCCTTGTCTGCCGTCGCAAGGATGCAGTAAAAACTTCAGATGGATTTACTCTGCATGGGAGAAGGCCTTAAAAATAGCACATCCAAAAGCAGAAAAAATGCCGTGTTTCAGCAACAAAACAGTATGAGTAAGCCCGTTTGGGCCTCAGCTCCTCAGTTTTTCTTCAGAGCGCAGCACGGAGGAGCAGCTCAGGGACAAGCTGTTGAACGTAGCCTATCGTCTTACACACCCAAACACAGAGGGATGTTAAGTTGCTGTTTGCACGGAGCCGGTGTATTTACCCACACACAGCTCCAGAAATAACAAGCTGCCTAATGTGGGCTTCCTGAATAATGCAGCGAACGGCAGCCACACTGAACACCAGCGACGGAGTTAAAACTGCTTACGGATTAATAATCCAGCAGCAGATTTGTCGCCGCTTCCCTTTCCCGTTAAATCACGCATTCATGCGAGCGAAGAAGAAGAAGAGCAAAAACTCGAACTTACAGGTTTTAGGGATTTCACCGGAGATGTTTGACCTGTCAACAGAGAAGCAAAAGCGAAGGTTAAGTCTTTAAGAAACCTGAATAAACACATGGTGACAAACACTTTACCTTCATATCTGTTGGTCAGTTTAAATCGTTTATTTTATAAATACTGAATCTTTCTCTGTTCTTTGTCATTTTTCTGAAACCTCGCCCAACTTTTTGCTCTCTCAGTCAGGGTAAGAACCTTGTGTTGGCCTCAGATTAACCAGCAGGGGGCAGTAGGCTCAAGTATCATGCATGTTTCTCCTGTATTTACAGGATTAGAGGACAGGGCAGACCTGAAGCCAAGGGAAAATATGCACCTGTCTCCAGAGCTGATTTTACAGTTTGTGGATTTGATTGGACCCTTTGCTTTTCTTAGTCCAGTCCTTTAAGTTTGTGTGTCTTTCTGTTTTTATGAATTTATGATGTCTTGTAGCCTAATTAGCTTCACACCTTTACTTTGAAACTAGTTTTTTCTTTTACAGACTGGTAGCCAGGACAAGAGCTGTTTGAATTAACGACCTAGCAATCCTTGAAGGAATGCATATTACTCGTTGCCTTTCATGCCAGAGTTTTAGACAAAGATCATCGTTGGTTGGGAAATCTTTCAAACCTTGAAAATCACGTTACGTGTGACCTTGTACAATGTCTTGTGAGATCTGTTCACACTTGGAGCACGTGTTGTGAATTACTGTCAGCTACTACCACACCCAGCTTTGGCTCAATAACAGCACATTTCACTGAGGTACAGCCATTTATTTGTAGTCTCAAATTGATTAGCTGTAGCAGCCATCTTGAATTGGACTGACTCCAAAAGTTAATCAATTATAGATGGACAGCCAATAATTACTTTCTAGGAGTTTCATTACAATCCATCAAGTGGTTTATGAAATAATTTGCTAACAGACAAACTTGGTTGACTTGCAACAATTAATGCAAAGGTTTTATGCAAAGATGTGGTGCATTGTGATGCCCTCAGAGTATGGTTTGGGCACAATGCTCAGCTGCTACCACATCAAATTGAAGCTTGATGTCTGTAAAATTGGCTGAGTTTTAGCCATATCTGCGTTTATTAAGGCCAGTTGGCTGAGGCGGCCATCTTGAATTGGGTTGAGTCTGAAAGTTAAACAGCTGTAGATGTCAACACAACGATCTATTTCTGAAATTTTCTTTAAACTCTGTTCAGTGGTTCATGAGATATTTTGCTAACAAATAGACATTGTTGATTCAAAAGTTAATGGTGAGTTTTAAGGTCTGAACCAATCCGTTAGCTCTCAGATGTTTAAATAGGGCTCAGTCTCAGCTACTGCCACACCACATTTCAGCTCAATATCTGTAAAACTGACTGAGTTGTAGACATTTTTATGTTTCCTAACGTTGCTTAGCTGTGGCAGCCATCTTGAATCGAGTTTACCCCTGAAGGTAATCAGCTGTAGATGTTGACCCAGTGACTACATTCTGAGGGTTTGATTAAATCCGTTCAGTAATTCATTGGATATTTTGCTAACGGTACAGACAATCACACGCAGAACACAAACACGGGAGAAAACATTATTCCCCTTCCTCCTTCGGTAGACGTCGAAGATGTTCAGAAAAGAAGCGTCATTGCTTTCCTCAGCATTTCCTTTCAGCTCAGAAAACGCTGCAGCATCCTTTCTGTGAGAACTAGAACTTATTATATCTAATGGCACTTCGCAGCAACACTTGGCAGTCGTGTAAATAAACACAAGGGTGGAGGACGAGAGGCTGCAGCTGGGGCTTAGTAGTAGAATAATCAGCTTCTAATTGGAGGATCGGAGTTTGATCTCCAGCCCTGCTCCACGTCAAAGCTTCTGTGAGAGCAAACTGCAAACACAAATCAGAGAGCGTTGTGTGGAGGAAAAAAAACGAAACGGAAAGCACTTTTTGAAATCTAGATTGTGTTAAAACGGTGGTACAAGAAGAGTGGGCCAAGTGTGTGTGTGTGTGTGTGTGTGTGTGTGTTTCATGGCCTCATTGGATCATTAGTTTGGATTATGAAGTAAAGGTCAATGGTGATGCAGATTCAGAAATCAGGGAAGCCGAAGGTTGATTTATGAAGACAGTTTCCCTCTTTGTTTCTGGTCCATTACTATAACAGTTTAAATTGTTATTGTGTAATCTACTAGATTCTCGTGTGTGAGTGTGTAGAGAGTGGGGGGTCTGACTGAGGAAAAGAGTGTGTCGAGGAAATGTAATGAACGCATTAGCATTTAGCATTTAGCAACAGCAGTTTAGCCTCCTCCTTTCTTGATTCGAATGGGTTCTTTGAAACTAGCTGGACCTTCTAATTCCACATGAGCAACATCAGAAGTCGTATCTGTATCAAAACGGCACCTTCATTTTTTTTTTCTTTTTTGTTTTCAAGTAAAGTGCAAACCAAAACCCGCAACAGCACATCAATTTCTTCCAGGTCCGTGTTTATGGAATGAATGACAAGTTGCCACAAGCTTCCAAAATTTGATTAAGCATAGTTTTAATGTTGTTTAATTTTTCTTTATCTTATTTTTTTATTTTCTAATTTTTCTGATTTTTTTTTTTTTTTAAGTATTGAGCACTGGGCCATTTTTGAATCATGTTATATTTATATTTATTGTTTCTATGTCTAGTTTCCTGTCTGGCAGGAAAGCTGTCTCACTTCACCTTAACCAAATCTACCTAATAGTATAAATAAAGCTGATTGGTTGTAGGAAATGTTGGTCTTCTATCTGAGCACGTCATGTGACTGGAAACGGTTCCTGAAAAAAACACTGTAAACATTGTTGGTGCCCTTATAATTCCACATATACCCTGGGTATGTACCAATGCTCCATTTTTTTGTTTTTCAAACTGAGTACAAGTTCATACAATTGACCACTTGCTGATATCACATGCCAACACGAGTACTACATAATTGTTCTTACACTTTTTACAATTACGTTGAAAATGTGTTTTAACTCCTTGAACGATGGTTTTCTTTTCCAAAGCTCGTGCTCAGATTTGTGTATTCCCACGGCCCAGAGACTGTCGCATGTAGAAAGTACTAACCCCAGCAGTTACGTATTCCCTGCTGGAGTCTTTAAATTGACAGGATGAGCTGCTGCAGAATATCTCTGAGACTGAATGTTTAAAATGTCCAATTGTTTTTTGTCTGACTGTCACAGCGGGAGTTTTAAAGGTATAATGTCAACTGCTGTCCACTGATGTGTCTGCCTTTTAACTGGTTTAGTGTGCTTTGGTGTGGCAGGTGCAGAATATATTAAAAAAAAGATTAAATCTGGCCTCTCATCATCCAGCTGATCATATCAATCGATCTGCCTCAATTATTTTGTATAAATTATCATATTCATAAGTTCTCCTTCAAAAAACCTAATTTAAGATGCTGATATCAACATTTCTTAACGTACACGTCCTGCTACTTCTCCTTAACCACATAACACCTGCCAGTACCTGAGAGAAGAGGAATGGAGGTCATTTTTTTGACATTTCAACTGTACCTCTGGTTTCTGCTCCCCCCCCCCGCTGGTTTTCTTTGATCCTTACCGGATCCTTTCCTGCCTGTTTTTCCACTCCTCGGTTTCCAGCTCATTCCATGTGTTTGAAGTATTCAGGTTTAGATTCGTGCCTGGTCTGATTTGGATTTCCTGCCTCTGCGGCGCCTTTGTTTGCTCCTTTGCTCGGTAAGCTAATTAAAGTTTATTAATTCTTCATCTGTTTCAGCCGGCACATCTGCATCACAGATTCTCCCTGAACTGATTCCGAACAAGAACGCTTTAAAAGATATAACTATTTGTACAGTAATAGATCAGTGTACGGTGTGTAAGTCTCCATTTCTCGTAGCGAAAGGCACTTTGTTTCATTTACGGATTTAAATCCTTGTCTGTTTCCTTCCACTGCCGTCATCAGAGGGAGCTCTTGCTGCTGGTTGAAAGTGAAGCCGACCCTGATCCAGGTCTACGTGTGACCTGTGTGACGCCCAGCAGCTCTTCTTCTCTGAGTCCCGGGAAGCTGTGATCCTCTGCTCTCTTTGAGCAGTGACACACACACACACACACACACACACACACACGGGGCATGTGCACGCGTGCGATTAATGCACATACACGACAAGCCCCCGGAGCGCGGAGCAGAACCCGGCTCAGCGTGTGTGTGATGTGTGGGTGCAACACTGATCTCTTGAATCTAGGCTGCTGCACTGCAGCAAAGGCAAAGAGGGGGAAAAAAAAAAGAAAAAAAGAACAAGTTCTTCAAATCTGTGAAGGCATGAAGTCAAAAGACGAGCGCTGATTACCCACCATGCTCTGCCTCTCCTGCCTTGCCTCCCTCCTTCTCTCAAGGCAGCGGGTGAATCAGTGTAACTGCCATCTTCCCGGCACAGCTCACCATGTGACCGAGCTTTACATTCTTCCTGTTTTGGAAGGTGCATGGTAAATGATGCAGAGCTGGCGTGGACCGGAGCGTGAAATTGCTTTATTTAACATCAGGAGAGTGTGTGTGTTCAAGCAGGACATGCAGCGCAAGACCCATGCTGTTATTTATAAATTAAACATCGTACATGATACAGTAAATCTCATCCTCTCTACACTTGGAAGATCTTAGACAATAACGTCGCCGTCTTACTGTCTCTCAAGAAACGTATTTGATATGCAAGCTGTTCGCTCTGTGGCTTTTTTTTTTTGTGTTGATGCTAAAAGTGAAACGCGAGTCAAACACACAACTAGTGATCAAAATCTGTGAGGGGATTAAAGGATTTCAGCCGTGCAAGAATAAAACCGCCACACTGTCCCCAGGCTATAATACCTGCTTGTTGTCTGAACATAACCCTGACAGATTATTGTTAAAGGCCGAGCATTCCTTGAAACAATGCTAACAACGCTTTTTAAGACAACGGAGATAGTCTTATGCTGAAAATGACTTGTAACCTTTTAGGTCAAAACCTGACAATAACATGACGCACAATCCTCAGGCTCAGAGGACGTGTGACTCTTAGCAAATGCCACATCAAATTTGAGCTCAATATCTGTGAAACTGACTGAGTTATAGCTATTTTTGTGTTGGCTGATATTGATTAGCTGCGACAGCCATCTTGATTTGGGGTAAATCCGAAAGTTAATCAGTTCTACATGTACATCTAATAATTACTTTCTTAAAGTTTCATAAGAATCCCTCCAGTGGTTCATGAAATATTTTGCTAACAGACAACCAGGGTTGACTCCTTAAGTTAATGTAAAAGTTTCAAGCTAAGATCTTTCACAATGAGTAGCACTTGGGAGTGTGAGTTGTTAGTGACGCCCAGCTACAACACCAAATTATAGCAAAATATCTGTAAAATTGAGTCAATTGTAGCCATTTTTGTATTTTCTAAAGTTGATTAGCTGTGCAGCCTACTTGAATCGGATTGGATTCAAATGTTAATCAGTTGTAGAGTTACATCCAATGAATATTTTTGGAAAGTCATATAGAAATCTGTGCAGTGGTTCATAAGATATTTTGTTAACAGACATAATTGACCTTCAATTGTTAATGGCAACATTTTACACAGAAATCTTGAACAATCTGTTAGGGCTTCAAATAGGTACTGGAGATCAGTCTCAGCTACTACCACACCAAATTTTGTGCCTATATCTGTAAAACTGACACAGTTTCAGCTACATTTATGTTTTTTAAGGTCAGTTAGCTTTAGCGGACATCTTGAATCAAGTTGACTTCAAATGTTAAGCAGTTGTAGATGTGCATCCAATGGTTACGTACTGCAAGTTTCATTAAATTTCATCCAGTGGTTCATGAGATATTTCGCCAACAGACTAGCACAAGAACGGGCAAAAACCTTATCGCTCACCTTCCTTCCTGTGGAGGGTGATTAAACAAAGTTACCCCCCCCAGCAGCACTGTGATCCCCCCTCCTGACTCACCTCCTCTCAGCACCAGCACGTTGACCTCGCTGCCCACTGGCAGGTCTTTGAGGATGTCCACCACCTGGGAGTGGCTCAGCGTTTGGACGTTCTGCCTGTTGATTTCCTTGATGACGTCGCCCTTCAGCAAGCCGCGGCACCACTGGGCGTCCAGGATCATCTTCACCTTCTGTCCCAGGGGGCAGTCTGCGATGGCGAAGCCGAACCCCCCCGGGCCTTTCACCAGCGGTACGCTCACCAGCTCCGGCTGCAGCAGAGTGGCGTCCGGTGCCTCCTGGTTCTGGGCAGGAGGGGCGTGTTGCTGCTGCTGCGGGTGAGCATGGTGGTGGTGGCGCCCTCCGTTGCTCATAGGTGGCATCGAGGAAGCCTGCCGGGACGGGGCTCCCCCGTCTGGGACTGTGATGTGGTGGTCCTGCGGGGTGGAGGTGGACGGGGAGGCATCCTTTGAGGCGTTGAGGCTTGCCGATGCTTCCTCGCTGCTGCTGGAGTCCTCGGGCAGAGGGTAGCCCCGGCACAGGACTAATTCCACATACTGGTTGACTGGGATGGACTGGAACATCTGGACCACATCGGCGTGAGTCTTCCCCAGCACACATGCTCTGTTAATGTCCACAATGACGTCACCTAAAAAGATAAACAGAGAGAGGGGAGAAAATGAGCTGGATTACATAAGCAGCATCTGTTTCTGTTCCCTAGTTCTTAGAAAATATGTTAATATGAAGGGAGAGGGCAGAAAACAGAACAAGATGGGTGGAATACTGATTCTTCTCACCCCCACCTTTCATCTCCCTGTATGTGTTAGAACCTCAGCATCCTTGGCCTGGCTCAGATACAGGTCTGGATAACCAGCTGAACTGCTGACTGGATAGCTGGCTCGGAGCCCAGTGAAGGATCCAGTCCACCTACACAATCGATACTCTCCTCAAGCAAACACAATGAAGGTTTCACTCCGGTAATGAGCTTCATATACCAACGTGGAGGCTCCGACTCATCGCATTTCGACCCCACCCCCCCCAATGTCTAAGCTAATAACGTCTAAAAAAGGTGAGTGAAATAAACACGCTCAGGGAGCTTAAACAGTCCACTCGATGCCATGAATAAATACGACAGGTCCAAAGCGGGAAATGCCAGAAAACGTTGTTC
Source organism: Kryptolebias marmoratus (assembly GCF_001649575.2). Classification (NCBI taxonomy): domain Eukaryota; kingdom Metazoa; phylum Chordata; class Actinopteri; order Cyprinodontiformes; family Rivulidae; genus Kryptolebias; species Kryptolebias marmoratus. Next base: position 7,221,207 of record NC_051437.1, on the reverse strand, counting down.
CACTCTGCGGCCCGCTGTTTAAAACCCGATGAAATTAATTACATTCATCTTTTGGTACAGTCAATTACCCTCCCTCTCGAGGGAAATGAGACAGTGAAAATAATTACCCTCTCCGTTCCGTTTTACACGTTGATTCTCAGCAGCAGAGCTCATGTGGCAATCGATATTAGCGTTATGTTGGATCCTAAGGCAGTTTGCACAAGTTTTTCGAAGTCCTGTACATGTGATCTCTGAATCAGGTCAGGCACACAAAAATGTAGTTTTTTTTTTTTTCCCCAAGAAACTCATGGCTCATGTGTGTTACTAGTGCACATCTCAGAAAATACACTCAGAAAGCTACATGTAGAACTCTCCCTCCTGCCTTAAAGGGATAGTTTGATCATTTTTGAAGTGATATTTTGTCAAATAGTTAGCTAGTACCTTTTCAGCCGTGACATCAGACATCAGAACAATTCATTCTCAAAAAAACAACACACCAGTGTGAAAAACATTGCAGTAGTTAATATTAAATTTCTACACTCTTGCATGACAGTTTGTCGCCATTTTCTCAATCGAAAGATGTCAACATCCTGACACTCCTGAATGTATCAGTCCATTGGCAGTTGAGTAAAGTTCTGACTGACTGGTGGGCCGATACATTCATTTGAGGTTTAATATTAGCTAATAAAGAGTTCTTTCTTGCTTTTTTGAGACATTTTTGAGAAAGAGACGTTTTATTTAAAACAAAATTAAAAACAGACCCTCGCCTGGCTAGCCATTAGCCTAGCCTGGATGAAGACTTCTGCCCTTTACGCCCTAGTTCATGCTCTATGACAGATGCCACGGCTGATAAAGTACTAACTATTGATAACTTTTTGTCAAAACATCACTTTAAAAACGACCAGTCTCAAGATGAGTGGTGTCGGACAAATTCAAGCTCTAATATATGAGCGCAAATAAAATTTGACCGTAAGCTGGACACGTCTTCAGCCACTTTTCATTGCTGCTCATAACAGTGCCGGGTGGTTTTATGTGATCCGGTAATGTGATGTTCAAGGTGAAGTATACAGTATCCCAGGTAAACAGCGTTCACGTCAGTGAGATAAAGTTTTGTTTGGACAAAAAGCAAGATCTAATCTCTCCCCTGGTCCTTCCTTTAAGGTAAGTTCGTCTTGTATGATGGCCGACGTTTTCAGCATACAGACCTATAACTGCTGAAGTCCAGACGCCGGAGGACATATTTATAATTAATTTGCGTGAGGGGAAAATTACCTGGGGCAATCCTTTTGTCGTGTGCAGCGGGTCCATCAGGGAGGACGTTTTTGACCTGAAGGAACTCGTCTGGGCGGTCTCCTCCGATGATGGTGAACCCAAATCCCTGTGGGCTTTTCCTAAGTGCCGTCTGCAGGATGGAACCCTGCAGCTGAGAGGGATCTCGTGTGAAACCCCGTGCTCCCCGAGCAGGCTCCTCTCCTGCAGTGGGAAAGGAAAAGAGATGTGGAAAGTGAGGAAGGGGAAACATCGGCTACTATAAGTCTATTACTGCAGCTACAAACCTCTTTATGTAGAAAAGTTTCCAGAATGCTACAAAAACTCACATTTGTATATTTTTCTTATGCTTCTAGCTTTTATTTATTAAATGCAAAATCAAGGAATTGATGCACAGAAAATCAAAAGTATTTCACTGTCTTTACTAACTGGCTTTAGAAAATATATAAAAAAAATTCAAATTAATGCTAGGAACGCACTCTAAAACGCTGCTCACCACTGTGTTACATCAACTTTTTGTTAAAATGACACTTTTATTGTTTGGCTATTAATGATACTAAATGTAGCACTTGTGCAAGTTAAACTTGTGCCCACTTTTAGTGAAGATTTAAGCTGCTTGACAGTGTGTTGCCATCTCTTTATGATGGGTTATATATCTAAAATAGAACACCTTCACACATACGTAAGTCATGCAAACACTGAGCAATGAAGAATCCCCATATCATCACATATACCATATTTTCCACACTATATGGCGCACTGGATTATAAGGCGCATTAAGCGAAATAAAACAGCCCCTGTCTTTTTGGAGAATGCTGCACCAACGTAAACGTGAAGTATAAACGCCTCCACCACGCGCTAAGCCCTGTGCAATACTACTAAGGGCGACTATAACTGAGCCTTAATGCTGCAAGCGGTGTGGCTTTGTAGTTTACCAAAGTCGTACTAAAACATTACGACTTCTTACATATATAAGGCACTCCAGATTATAAGGCGCACTGTTGTTTTTTGAGAAAATTGAAGGATTTTAAGTGTGCCTTATAATCTGGAAAATATGGCATTGGCTTTTAGACAACTTCTTCTAAACAGCTTGGATGTTTTCTATTAATCTTGGACTTGAAAAACATGATGTCAGCATTTTCTCATAAAGGTTTTTCTTCGGGATTCTGACCTAGAAAACACAACATTTGTGTACAGGGTTGATCTGCAGCTTCCTTCTTGTGTCATACAGTTTCAGTTTACATATCTGGATGCAAGAAGGGGGGGAGACTGTGATGAGTGACAATTGCTTTCCAAAGTGAGTCCATAGGTGCGTTTGGACCACAGAGGACCAGTCCTTATAACTGTTTGAGGTAGTTTGTCTTCTTTTGTTTCCACACCACCTGCGCTGTGGCTGTTCGTAGTCCTTATGGTTGATTTTAGCTCCTGTTCCAGAGTACATAGGAGCTTTCATAGCTTAGTAACGAGTCTTGAGTGATGTGCGTTTATTAGCCAAGCAAACCGAAAGCTCTTTCAGCACCTGCACTATTAAAACCGACTTCACATCGCTAATTCAGAAGCTACTCAGTTCTCACTGTTGTGTGTCTTATTGAACATATGCAGCTGGAAGTGGACTGATCCATCGTACGGGACTTGGCTCCAATAACTCCTCGCTCTGAATGTTTGTGGCGCACTTTCAAGCTCCGCTTTAAGATTTCAACATAGACGATGTGATTGCACTGACTGTCGCCCTTGTATTAACCAATCACAGCATTCTCCTGACGATGCAAACACAAATGTTAGGTCTTTATAACGCTCAGAGTCCTATAACGGTTCAGTTTCAAAGTGCCTTTTGAGAGTGTTTACATGTGTATGTGTTCATGTTCGTGTGTTGGTCTGATAGCAACAAATCTCATAAACCACTGGACAGATTTTTAAGGTTTGGAACCAACCCAGTTGAAGATGACACAAAAATGACTCTAGCTCCATCAGTTGCACATGTAATGAGCTAACATTTGATGTGGTAGCAGCTGAGACCCACTACTCTGAGCGGGAGATTTTGCGATATTGTGTGAGATCGTGCGTAACGCTACTTTCAGGGTTTGTCCTAAACTGCTACAACATAAGACGATCTTCGTACAAAACTCTGACCTGAAAGGAGGTGGGTGATACGCATTCTGTCATGGAATAATAGGTCTTTAATTGATTTATTTATAGTCTTCTAAATACACTGGAAAATTACTTCTGCTGTGTATAAAAAATAAGGATTAAAACAACTTCACTTTCAAGAAGAGAGGCGCATATTGTTAAAAGGCCCAGGTTAACAAGCCAGAAGACAAACTGATAAGCTTCCCTTTAATCTGCCATCTGTCTCCTTCAGAACAAAACTGAGGCAGTGACAACACGCACGATGGCACATCACTCTCCCATAAACATCTCTTGCCCCTCTGCAGACGACCAGCATGTCCGCCTGCAGGGATAAATTTATCCCGATTTTATTTTCCAGGTAAACTTTTCATTCACAGCAAATTTCCTCTGTGGTGCCGGCAGGATGTGCAAATGAGGTATCTCCAAAGAAGACAGGAAATGAATTATATTAGAGGAGTGTGTGAGTGTGTTAGAAAAGTGAGGGAGATTGATGGGACAGAAAGGAGCAGAGAGAAACAGAGCTGGCACTGACAGAAAGAGGTGAATTCTAACTAAATCCTAGCTCGCCCTTCTCCTGTGGGATCCTGAGTTATGGGCTCGGTCCCCGTGTGCTGGGATTCTTCCCTGGCAGTTCCCACACTGATAGACGGTGGGACATCAATCTCATTAGGGAGATAGAAGTCCCCCCCCACCGCCCCCCC
>NC_051437.1:7177160-7216996 GCF_001649575.2 Kryptolebias marmoratus | reverse complement strand
AAAAAAAAAAAAAAGAGCAAGCTCAAGTATGATTACCATGACATTACTGCTTCTGGGCTTCACAAATGCACGAGTTACTGTGATAAATGTTAAAAACTGCCTGCTGCTTCAGGTATGACTGAGTGCCTTCACACTGCTCGGTCATGTTCACACAAAGTCAGAAAAAAAAAAAAACGTCAGGGATTTTTTTTTTTGCATAATTGCATAATTAAAGGGATAGACTAGTCATTTATGAAGTGATGTCCTGTTAAATAAATATCATCAGCCGTAACATCAGTCATAGAGCACATCGTGTGGAGAAAGAGGCAAAAGGCTTCATCCAGGCTAGACTAACAGGCAGCCAAACGAGGACTCATTGTTTATTGTTTAAGACCACCACATTCAGTAATATTAAACTGCTACGCTTCTTTGGTTTGTTGCCGTTTCCTCGACTGAACAAGGTCCATGTTACCACATGAATGTATGTGTGCTGAGCATGGACCGTGTAAATGCAGATGGTGCTGAGGCTGCTGAATGTATCAGTCTGCCTGATCAGCACATCCAGTCAATCCAAGAGTTTACTCAACTCCCGGCGGACTGACGCATTCGGCAGCCCCTCGGCACCATCGGCATGAACGGTCGATGCTCTGCACACATACGTTGGTGTAGTAACAAGGACGCTGCTCGACTGAGAGACAGCAACGAAGTAAACAAATGATGTCACGCAAAGGTGTCAAAGCTTAATACTGACTGATGGGGCGTTCTTTCACACCCAGTGCTTAGTTATATTTGGGAAGAGTTGTTTTAAAAGTCTGAAAACAATAAATAACGGGTTCTCTTGTAGCTAGCCATTACCCTAGCCTAGATGAAGGCTTCTGCCCTTTTCTCCATACTCCATGCTCTATGACTGCTGTCACGGCTGATAAGGTGCTAACTATTGGTAACTATTTGGCAGAACAATGCTTCGAATGTGGCCAGACTACCCCTTTAACGACCTCGCTGACAGAAAAGCAGACAGAGAGCGGAGGGTGGGACAGGTGGGAGGCCACACACCAAAGCCATATTTACATGCTCCTGATTAAACCGGAGGCTCACAAAGGGACAGTGTCTTCTCAGAAGGGGTGGGGGTGGAGGGAGTGATTATGTGAACCGTCTGACAGGATAGTCAGCGCTGTAATTATGGCCGGGCACAGTGGTGCGCTTTGCTCCATCGTCTCGTAGGTCAGGCTTGTCAGAAAGGACGCATGGGAGCCACCTCGCGCACGGCTGCGCGCTCGCATGAGACCACCAGTCATTAATTCTCATTAACGAGGGTGGGAAGGTGCTGGGCGGGCGTAGGGGGAGGCAGTGGGAGCTGGAGGCGGTGGTACGCAGCGGCAATATCAACCGCAGAATGCAGAGAGGCTGAGCTCTGGGAGGTGCAACAGACTGAGGCAGACAGATCTGTCTAAGGGGTGTCTGAAATACAGAGGCTAGTTTGAATACTAATGTGCCGACGGTTTGTGTGTGCACACTTCGAGGACGCTAATAATTTTGACTGCTTTTTACGACGCGGGGCTTCCACTTATCAGGCCCTTGCGAGCGGAAGGTGACTATATCAGCTGCGATCGCCACACGTGGTAAATGATGAGCAGATGACCCAGCGGAAAGGCAATTTGTGATCATAAATCACGTTTGACTGCATTTACCCCTCTGTCCTTCCACTTCTCCTCTTTCGCACCCGTCCTCTCTTCTAACGAGATCTTTTTGGCTGCTGTGAACGACGGGGGCAAAAAACGTTTTTCAAAGAGACCTCAGAGCCTTTCCTCTTTTCATATCTACTTGTCAAAATGAATTCCGCCGCCCAGCGAAGCTCTGTTTCATTATTCAAATTGAATATCATAGCTTCGGAGGCTATAAGCAGTTTATCAGCAGCCTGTCAACTGTTAGAACATCTTCCAGACAGGACATTTTAGCACGAAGCACATGATGAAAGAGCTCCCAGTGTTTAGATAACAGATATAATGCGTTGTTAAAGCTTTTCGCTCTCTTTTTTCCATTTTCTTCGCTGAACAGAAAGCTGGAACTATTCGGCTGGAACATCCATCTTTATAATGCTGCAGTTTATTAGGGAGCACAGGCTTGGAATTACAGGCTTAAAGCAAAACCAGTCATGCCGTTGACACTAATCTTAATCACTACACCAATCAGCAGGGACATTCTGAACACTGACAGGTGAAGTGAAAAACACTGATTATCATTACTGTTGGGTGAAAGAAAAAAAATGAAACCTGTAAAGATTTAAACTACTTTGCGAAGGCTAAACTATGACGGATGGACAGTTGGGTTATAGGACTGCAGCTCCTGTGGTATAATCAGTGCTTGAAGAGGGTAGCATACAGTTTCGGCACTTCCAAATTTTTGTTCTTAGGATACTGTCACTTTTTTTAGCCTAACGCCACTTCTTATAAACCTGCCTCTACGCAGCGCCAGTGTCACAAACTGTGAGATGTGGCCGATTTATATAAACTACTTTATGTGCAGGACATTGGTACAAAAAATATCTAAAGCCGATCATGATCATCACCGTGCGCTGAAAACAGGAAATCATGACCCACTCTGCACTGCTTCTGACTGGTTTGGATTTAGGAGATCAGGTGATGCATGACTCAGGAGGAAATTAGTTGTAATGGGGTGGAAAATTTCCAGTAAATTTTTTGGAAACCTTCCAGAAACTTTCCAATGGGAAGATAAGCTGGGGAATTTTGGAAATATTCCAAATTGAAAACTCTCACTATCACAATCACTTTTTTGGCTTTTCGTTATTTCATCTACATTAAAACAAAATAAATTTCAGTAAATTGCATTTCACAACAAACTATTTCCAACCCAAAGTTTTTTTTGTCACAAGTTACTATTTACATGTTCAGGTGACATAGTTCATCTTGTTATCCTGTTGTACCTCTCACTGAATGAGACAGCAATGAAATCTGGTTGTTTTAGTCAAGATAATGCTTAAATATACTGCACCAAACTATTTTAAACCCCTGTAAAGGGGCAACACCTGGTTTATTCCCATAACTTCCTGTTAATTCTCGTAAGTTCTTGCTAAGTCCCGCGGATAGTTTCCAACTTTGAAAAGTTCTGGAATTTTGCGACCCTAGTAATGACAACTTGTTAAAAGTTAGACCCAAAGAGCGAATCAGAGGCACGGTTGGCTGAGACACTGACATTAGGATCAGAAGTAAACTGTAAATCTTAGTGTGAAATTTAAGTCTTAGCAATAAAATATGTGCATGATGCTCAAAACATTAAACATTTTACATCATTTAAGAAGCTTAAACTGCAATAATTATGGTGTTGTATTGATATGTAGGGAGCACATCCTGCTCTGCACCTCCCTGGGCTACAACACACACACATTTATAATATATATATATATATATATATATATATATATATATACATACACATATATAATTTATTAACTCATCCTTCGTGGGTGGTCTCATCCTCTGAGCTCGGGTCCTCTACCAGAGGCCTGGGAGCTTGAGGGTTCTGCGCAGTATCTTGGCTGTGCCCAGAACTGCACATTTCTGGACTGAGATGTCTGATGTTGTTCCTGGGATCTGTTGTAGCCACTGCTCCAGTTTGGGGGTGACTGCCCCGAGGGCCCCAATGACCACAGGCACCACTGTGGTCTTTACCTTCCAGGCCTTTTCCAGTTCCTCTCTGAGGCCCTGGTATTTCTCCAGTTTCTCGTGCTCCTTTTTCCTGATGTTGCAATCACTCGGTATTGCTACATCCACCACAACTGCTTTCCTCTGTTGTTTATCCACCACCACAATGTCCGGTTGGTTCGCCATTACCATTTTGTCTGTCTGGATCTGGAAGTCCCACAGGATCTTAGTTCGGTCATTCTCCACTACCTTTAAGGTGTTCCCCCCCCACACACACACACACATATATGGATATATATATATATATGTAGTACTTTTTTAGTATTATGATGCCTCCTCTGCAGATGCTTCTTCAGTTGAGAAACAGCATGGATAACATGTTTGCAGTTTGTCCAGGTGTGCTCTTACCTGTGGGTACAGCTGCTGGTGGCTGTACTGCACTGGGTGTGTCCACACTCAACTTTTTCTTAGCTTCCATTACTGGATTCTCAAACTGGGTCTTCTGGTTGATGTGGCTGCACAAGGAAGACAACATCATTAGGGGACAGAAAAATAATCAGAAAACAAAAGCTGAATGTTTTTTCCCTCTTTGCATTTTTTTAAGGGGGGGGATTAAAAAAAACAGCTTTCACACTTTATTTTATTCATTAGGCTTGCTAAGTTAGTTTATTACACTTACACTGAGCTTCAAGTCTACTTTAATCTGTGGGTTTACCAAGTGGCCTCACTGCATAGAGCAGTTCAACACTGTTGTTGCTGCTCCTTGTCATGGAAAGCTGTGATTTGACTACAAAGATTGTGTACTCTATAATGGGTAGGCAGCCCATCTGAGAACATGAACTGTATGCAAATGCAAACCTAAATGCATCTGTGCCAAAAGTCTTTCACTTGTGCTGCAGGCATAAATATTAAACAGGTAAATATTTTGACCTCCTCATCATTTATGTATACGCAAAGTTTCAGGCTCCAAAAAAGTAACCTGAACACTATATAATATAACAACTTTATAATAATTCTGTGACTTTATTAATTCATGTTAAAGGAGCCAAAATTTATTATACAAACAAGATTTCACTTGAACTAGTAGCACACATGACTAGTGGACAAGTAATTTTTTGAGGGCAAACAGTCTAAAGGATTACAAAGAGAGGAAAAAGGTGTCAAAAACACAAAATGATCTGAGCAAAATCAAATGTGAGGCAGCTAATCTTCAGCTTAACTGACAAAATCTCAAGGTACAAATGTTCAAAGACATGAGTGAGATAAAGAAAGTTGAAACATGTCAGTGTCAGGTGTCAAGATGGAGTCAGCTCATGCCTGAGGACAGGTTTTTCACAGATGAGATCTGAGATTAGACTCTTGTTGGGGCAGGTGCATGGACCTCTGCTGGATCCCAAGTGGACACAGGACACCATGTCATATCAGGCATCAGAAATGGTGAACAACATGTACAGATGTGGGCTGCTGCCATAACACCACCATGTCACGTTTGTGTTTCTGTCTTGGGTTTCAGTGGCATATGGCGTTACATGGCGGTATAAAAATAACAGCGTCTTTATGTATTTGATTCTTTAGCACACATAGTATCAAAGGTGGTTAATGCAATGCGCTCAAATGTGGGAGACTAGTGTTATAAATCCTGCAAAGGATTGTTTGTTTCTTTGTTTGTTTAGAAACTGTGGCAAAATGTCATGATTTATTTCAATATCGAACCAAATAAAGACATTTCATGAAACCTTTTTCCGACCATATTTAATAAAATCCCAAAATAATCTTCTAGAATGACTGAGCTTAGGGTCAATGTCAATAACATCAGCATAAAGGGACTAATATTATTTTTTAAACTTTGGTCATCTTGCACTCTTAAATAGCGTGATCCCTTTGTTCTTACCCTGTTCTGTCTGATACATAGGCAGAAAAAGACAGCACAGTTTTAAAACTTAAAAAAAAAGCCTAATTTGTTTTCTCATATCCACAGCATATGAGGCAGCTGCTAGTGGTGTTGAGATGAGTTGCACTAAATCAGCTCAAAATTGAGGGAAGAGGGTGTAGCAGAATCTAGCGATCCTTTTCAATAATAAATTTTAGTTAGTTTGTAACTAAAAAGTATAATTAGATTAAAAAAAAAACAATACATGCATCTGTCTTGCTGCTGGGAGTGATGACATGTTTTTAAGTCAAAAAATGAGGAAGCAAAAACATAAGTTTGCATCCTCATGGCAACAAATGGGGAAGCAGCTGCTCCAGTTGCTCCGCTGAGCGCCTATCCACAGCATGATCTCAATGCTGGATTGACATGGATTTACTGATCATGTGCAAAACTTCTGTGGCATGATTGTAGCAACACATATACGCTGTGATAACAAAGGTTACACAACAGTGACCCAGCCAAAATGTTGCACAATCTCATGCTACACCAAGGCTTGTATCTAACTGAGCTGTAGCTGTTGGGAGATTATTTGGTCACTCAAAGTTTCAAGAAAATTGAGAGATCAAGGGGAAATTTTTTTTATTGCAGTCTTGCTGATTTCTAAGTGTTTGCAACCAAGCGGCCCGTTTTTGAAAATCACAAACTGTCTTCTAGGCCACGCACATTAGTTTACTGTCAAACTCCATCACCCTCACCTCGACCTGCTTTGAACCCACCTTGGCAACCGCCCCCACGTTTATGATTTAATCTGCTAAAGTACCCTTTAGAATCGCAGATAAGCAGATTTGGACTAAATTTCTTATAATTACTTGTTTTTTTAGGACTGTAGCTTTGGATCCATTTTATCATAGGAGAGTGTCAAAATACAGCTTTAGCACTCTAGGGTTTACAGAAACTAAACTGAGACAGGTTTGAGATGGGTCCAAGATGCCCGAGACAACTCCATGACTATTTTGAGAGAAAATGTGTAGCATAAATTGTTTTTGAACATGTTCAAAACTTAAGCATCAGGACTGCCTTTGTGAAAATTGAGTGAGATACTACCTTATGCAACTCTGTGGCACTATAGGAAGAAACTTCATTGAAAACTGAATTTGATTTGGTGCTTCCAGACAAAACGTCATAATCCCAAAATCAAAAGATTCAGTGACAGCAAGAACAATATCTTGTTTCTTATGCCCAAAGATGGCTGACGTTTCAAGCATTCCAACCACAAATCAGTCGCTACACCTTGGCAAGTTAACCTCAAAGCCAATCTAAAACCATTAATAGTTCCCTGTTATACCTACAATTGGTGACACGTTTCTTGTTACTCAGAGAAATGTCCCGTCATGGTAGGGAAATAAAAAAAAGGGGGGGTGGGGTGCTCATCTGCATAATGAGTTTTAACAGGCGTAAATCCCAGTCATGACAGCACCTCGGCAAGATAAAACGCACCAACGTTGCAACAGTGAATCAGCCCCATGCTGAGACGCTGATGGTACACACTGTGTGTGTGCATTCAACACAAAGCACTCTTGCTGCGTATGACTCATGCACAGAGATGCCCACCCCATTAAGTCTGAGGAGATAAACATTCCCCCACTTTCATTCATCCATTTCCCCTCTCGCTCACTCTCACCGTCTCACTCCCTGATTGCCACACCTTGTGTTTTGTGGAAATAATTGGACTTTGTGTCACGTTGTGGCATCTTGTTGTGCATTTGCGACCAGATAAATAAATAAATAAATAAATAGCCAGACTAAAAAAGACCGACTCAGAAGGGAAAAGGCCTCTAAATGACCCTCCTGCATAAATCAGAGATGATTTCTCCCCCTGCCTGCACGTCTCTCCCTCTCTGTCCGCAGAAATGGGACTAAAATGAAACATTGTCCACTTGTTTACTCTGTCGATCAGAATGAGATCTCGCTTTTGTTCCCCTCGCTGGGATCCCCACACCTCCATTGTCTGCTGCCTTCACTCTATCCTTTCTTTCACATACAAACAAAACTCTAACCCAATAGTTGAGCGCATAATTGCTCTCTGCAGGCCGGTGGGAAGCTACTGTTTGGACAACAGCAGGACAGAACATTATCATGTGGGCCAGAACATCTCATTTACCAGTTTGATACCTTTTCAGTGATACGACTTTAAGCCACAGATACTGGAAAGGAACTCAGTCAGTTTTGGTGAAATTAGACATCATGCAGGAACAGCTGCAGAGGATCCGCACAGGTGTAGCTTTTTATAAAAAGGACTGAATGAGAGCATGCCGAGGGCCATTTCATCTACATCAACCCTGATTCACAGCTGCAGCCCTCTGGGTATCCCCAGGAACAGGAAGGAGTTTACTCACTCAACATAGTAGGTGCCAAACTGAGGGTCCTCAATCTTCTCCCAGCCGTAGGGCAGCTCTGGGGGGGGGCAGAACAGACACACATCACTTGTGATACTGCTGAGGCTCTACACGGACAATTGGACGCATGCAATGAGGTGCCGTGCTTTAACTGGAGGCTTCACAGCATGTTCCGCTCCAGCCACAGAGCAGGACGCCCCTTTTCCATTTGGATTTATGTGTTTAAAACCTGATGCTGCGAGATGCTATATTAAACCAAATCTCTGTCTGAGAGCACGCAGACAGTCAAACATTACTTTGTATTCATGCTGACGAGGCCAGCAAGGACGTTACCAGAAAGTCAGTGACAAGGCAGGTTAGTGTTACATGAAAAACACACACAAAAAATAAATAAACGAGAATTTTTTTTACTTTTTCTGTAATATAATTGATATTTTGACAATGTTGGTCCTTGTAAATATAGTATGTGTGAAACAGCACATGGACAACTGCATTGTGAGATTTGCAAATACAGAAAAAAACATTTTTTTTTACACAATTCATCCGAATTCCTGTCTGAAACAGGACTGAGGTGACAAACTGAGACTTTTTGAGTTATGCAGGCAGAGATGCCAGCAGTAACACGGGCTGATATTACACTCTGATGGTATGAAAACCTTGAGCTGAATTACCACAGTTTCACAGTATCAGGGTATTAAAGCAGATTAAATTAAAACTTAATAAAGGCCTAACATTCTGTGAAGAAATGTAAATCGCCTGCCAGCTTTCATGCCAGAGTTTTAGACTGAGATCATTTTGAGTTGAGAAATGATTGAGTTGTAGTTGTTTTGAAAACAACAATATGCCCAATCCCATGCAGTATCACTAGATGTCACGCTCAGAGTATGTGCTGTGAATAACTCTCAGCAAACGACGACAGATTTTAGCGCAACATATGTAAAATTGATTGAGTTTCAGCATATTTTGTATTTTTAAAGGTAAGCTGGATGTGGCAGCGATGTTGAGCTGGGCTGGCTCCAGACATTAATCAGTTATAGAGATGCAGCCAGTGGTTATTTCCAAAAAGTTGCATTAAAATGGGTCTAGTTGTTCATGAGATATTTTGCTAACAGACAGTCAAACGAACAGGCAAAAACATCATCCCCTGCCTTTGCGTTTTGGTGAAGGGCGACAATAAAAAATTATTTTATAATCTAATTGCTTCTACTTAAAAGCACAGCTGCAACTCGTAATACTGCCGCTTATAAATAACATATTGTTATAATAACTAGTGTTTACAGACATAACAAAATAATATTTATTTATTGACTTTTTTTTTAAAAGTGAACAAAAGACCAAGTGAATGTGTTGAAGGTCACCCTGTTTAGAATTACTGTCAAATACGTCTTGTGCTCATGACACTGATTTTAGATGTGAATATTTTGAAGCTCAAGGTTGAAATCCTAATATAATAAACCCTGAATTGAAATTTGAAACCAGCGTCATTGGGCCTTTCAAGAGGAGATTTTTGTTTTTGTTTGTTTTTCCTTTTTGGCAAGTGTGCACATGGATGAAAATTTATTTCACATATATTTTGGGAATATGCACAATAAAAAAATCGGAATGTCATTAAAATAAAACAGAATCACCAATGTTTTTCTAGTGCTGCTGTAAACAGCCCCCCAGAGAACACCAGCTTCTGTATATGTGTGTGTGTGTGTGTGTGTGTGTGTGTGTGTGTGTGTGTGTGTGTGTGTATCCAGCAGTGTGTTCTGTATGTCTGCAACATCTTGACTTTCTGCTGCCGTGTGACACGACACATGCGGCGCTGAGGAGATTCTTTACGCAAGAGAGGGCCAGAGAAAATTGCCTTTTGAGAGATGCAGCACTGATGAGCTCCCTGCGTGTGCTCGTGGAGCCGGCAGCGGGAGGCGGTGCAGACTGGGGACCGGAGGCTCGCGCTGTGTCACCAGCCAGGACTGCTCGGCTGTTTAGTCGCCGTCTGTCAGCCGGCGCCCCCTTCAGAGAGGCGGGATTCACAAAGCAATTGCTTTTGTGCGGCAGGAAGTTGGGGAAAGTGTGAGCAGGGACGAGAGAGGACCCGTGTGCGCGGATGCTGTCTCACCTCCTTCGTCGCACTTCTCGGGCGGCTTGGCTTTCTTGGCGAGACGGGGGTCCAGCCAGGTGGTGGTCTTGGTGTTGTGGCTATAAATACAAAACAGAGACTGCGATTTAGATGCGGCAGACACAAACATTTAGGCCCGACAGCTGTGCAGTCAGCTCACTGGGGCTAACAGCAGAAATGCGGCCACCGTTTCATCTTTTGCAGTCAAATGGATCATTACTGACGCTCTGCAAAACGTGTGAAACGCTAACAATGCTTGGGAAAAGGAAAAGAAAAAGGGAGTATGAGAGAGGAGAGTGCTAAAAGGAAGGACTGGGCAGTTACAGAGATCATAAAGAGCAGAGCTGAGAGAGCAGGTCAAGGGTGGTGAGCTCCATTTAGCCCGTTGTTTCTCCGCCTGGCAGAATGAGCTATTGATTTAGCAGCAAACAGGAGCACCTGGCTCTCTCAGCAGCTCAGCACTGACTGCTCGCAACACTAACGGGCCTGGTAAACAGTGCCGGCCTGCTGCTTTTAGTGCCAGCCAACAAGCCCCACATCAAACACAGGGGAAAACAAAAAAAGAGCGGGGGGTATTCAATTGAGAAAAATGTAGCTGCCGTTGCAAAGGACACAGGTAGCCTTCTTTTTCAGCAGAGGAATGTTCTGGACAAAGAACTGAAAGCTGACAGAACTTTCAACACTGGTAGAAAAAAATAACACAGAGGTGAAACCGGTAGAACGGGGAGAGGAGTTAGCAAAGTGTAATAAGGGTATGGCAAAACCAAAACAAGGCAGCGGTAGTAGAAAGGCTACTTACTCAATGAAATAGACCATTCCAGTTTCTGTGTAGGCCATCTCCCAGTTTTTAGGTAAAGGCTCCTGACTTTCATCCAGTGTGTTCCAGACACGCAGGTCCATGGCCCCCGCCGACTGGTTGTAGCTGGGCACCGTCCTCCTCCAGTCCACCTTGTCCTTGTGCTCTGCGGCCCGGCATGAAGACAGGGACATGGGCACGGAGAGCGTGATGGGAATGGGATGGGAGCAAGAGTGCGGGAGATGATAGAAGGAGAAGGAGACAGGAGGTGAGACTGTGGCACCATTAGAGCTCCTCTGGGCTCCTTGCATTTCTCCCATTCACTGCCGCCGCTGCTGCTGCTCGAACTGCTTTCTCCCTGTACACTGTGTGGCCGGTTACATCAACAGGAGTTATAGGGGTTGAGAGAGAGAGAAAGCAAGAGAGACGCACACGGGAAGAGGAAGAAAGCGCCGCATTTGCCATAGGATTTGCATGTCAGCAACGATTGTATTTTCTCCAAGGCAAGGGCAGGGAAGGAGCGCCACCACACAGCTCTGTTAGCGTCACACTGTTGCTTTGTGTGTGCATGGGAGTGTGCATTTGCCTAATCTTGATATGTGTGTGAATGGCTGCCTGCACAGGGGTCTTATCTCAGGTTTCCATCGGACTCCGACTGAGCTGCATCAGCTGGGTCAGGTGAATAACAGGGACAGAAAGTGGCAGCTGTTTCACTGGAGGACGTCATTATGTGT
This sequence comes from Kryptolebias marmoratus, assembly GCF_001649575.2. Classification (NCBI taxonomy): domain Eukaryota; kingdom Metazoa; phylum Chordata; class Actinopteri; order Cyprinodontiformes; family Rivulidae; genus Kryptolebias; species Kryptolebias marmoratus. The sequence continues at coordinate 7,205,458 of NC_051437.1, read as the reverse complement.
TTGTGCCAAAACCGGGGCCTTTTTTTTTTTTTTTTTTGTCATGGCAGGACCAAGGAGATTTTTTCTGCACCAATAACGTTTTTTTTCTTCTCAAATCAACTGAATGCAAACACACGCTCCAGGTTAGAGCAGATTTTAGCCCTTGCAAGCAAACACAAAGAGCACTGATGAAAATCTGGGCCTCATAAACTGACAAGGGCGCAGAAGAAAAATGGAGCCCCACAATAAGAAACGGCCATTATCAAATTGCCTCTGAGGCGTAAAAATACCGATGTCTGCTGCTTTTGGTGTACAGGTTGACCATTTTACAGTTCCAAACCATCCACATGCTGACACAAGTAGAATAAACTGCATCAATGTGATCTGCCGAGTTAGGACTGACATTCATCTACATCTGTAGGCTGCACCTTTTCCACAATGTCACAAATCGAGAAGAACTGTTTCTTAAACAGTTTGGACAGACTTGCTCCGCTGGTTTGCAGCTCGAGCAGCACTTTTCGAAAGAAGTCAAATGTGCAACTGGGTCCGTTTAGTGGCCCCATCATACAACCTTTTAAAGAAAAACTTTTCTAATAATCCATGTTTAATCCAACCCCTTACAAACTTAATTACTGACAGTACTTGGAGCTTCTTTTCCTATTTTTAAACAAAGGTCGTCTAGTTGTAACAACAAAAAGCCATGTCAGGATATCTTTGAGAATGAAATAAGAACACAGAAAATTCCTCAAACTAAGGGATTAATCTCAGACAGGTTTAGGCAACATCTCCAGAATTATGTGGAGTTTAACATTGCTCATACAAAAGGGTTTTACTGATTCATATTCTGATAAAAATGCAGTGATGCTGGGAGGGAAATATATTATATATCAAGGCAACAATAAGTGTGAAAGCAGTAAAAAACATTAATCAAATAAAGGCTGTAAAGTTTCTCACCTCCCACACCGTTGACCATAGGAGGTCTCTCTTCCTCTTCCTCCTCCTCTGGAGCTGTGCTGTCTGTTCTGTCCATCTTACTGACTGAGGTTGTGCGTTTTCGTTGGACTTCAGTGTCGAAATCTTCATCAAACAGAACCTGGTCCACCAAGTCCGGCTGTACGGGGCTGGGCTCCGCAGGGGGCTTCGGTGTCCCATAGTAGTTACCTGGAAAGAACAGACAGGCGATGAAGATAAACAAACTGTATTCTTAAACAAAGTTCATTCAGTTTTTCATTTCTGGTCACAATTTTTACTATTACTTAAACTTTGCAGGCAAAGATCAAAGTAGTGTTTTTTTAACTATTATCCAGAATACCACATTTAATGAAAACTGAACACAGCATTCTACAGCTAACACTTTATATCAATGATCAAGCACAGTGGCGGAGGTATGATGATTTGGGCGTGTTTGTTTTGTGTTTTTAATTGGAGGTTCTAATTACCCGAGAGGGACATGGTACCTAAACTGAACCATGAAGGAGGCTCGGTTGAATTCTGGGGCTGCTTTGCTGCATCTGACACAGGGTGTCTTGAATCTGTTCAGGCTCCAATAAAATCTCAAGACTATCAAGACATTCTGCAGCTAAATGTACTGCCTGGTGTCAGAAAGCTTGGTCTCAGTTGCAGATCATTGGTCCGCCAACAGGCTAATTACATATAGCTAAAGACACCCAAGATTGGCAAAGAAAAAAACATCAGACTACTGGGCAGCTGTGGATCAGTGGTTAGAGCAGTCGTCCTCCAACAAAAGAGTCAGAGGTTTGATTCCAGTATGCCACATGTTTAGCTGTCCCTCTGCAAGACACTGAACCCCTCATTGTCTCCAATGTGCCCCATTGATGCATGAATGTGATCTAAAGCGCTGATTAGACTCGCTGGAATGATTTGTACACATTAGCTTTGTAGAAATCTAGTAGAATGCTGTATGAATGTGTGTGTGGATGGGTAAATAAGGGCACAGATTGTGTTGTAAAGCACTTTAAATGGCCTGGTTGTCTGGAAAAGCGCTATGTAAGTACCGTTCATTTACCATCCATTGGCCTATTCTGAAGAGGCCTTCTGAGCCCTGGTCTAAATTCTGTTGAACATCTATGGAACGAGCTAAAACCTGCAGTCTAGAGAAGAAACTGTTCAAACTCGAGACAGATGAAGCTGTTTGTTCATGAGGAGTGGACCAAAATACCTGTGGACAGGTGCAGAAGTTGCTCGATTGGAGTGACCGCCCAAAATTGTTGTACAAAATATTAAGTTAAGGGTACCAACCTTTTTGCCAAGACAAAATTCATTCATTTATTTTTTAAAAATAATTCTGTTTAACTAAAATTGAAAGTAAAGTCTGGTTTTCATTGGTTCATTTTAGTATTTCTTTTTTTCTTTTTATTACTTTTGTCAGTTTCAAGCTATTTCAGTGACTTTTGAGAGTTTTTCTTTCTTTAACAAAAGGGTACAAACCAATTTGTAAACGTCTGTAACATAAAGTGCTTGTGAGTATGAAAAATATCCAGATCAATATGAATATAATGAAAAATGGTAAATCTTCATAGTGTGCCACAGCCACATAAGCACACCTTAAATCTTACTTTATTATTACCAGATAAAAAAAATAACATTTGTTCTGAAAAGTAGATGTTATTTTTTGTTCTCAAGGCACACTGAAGTCTGAATGTCAGCGGGGAGTCTAGTTCCCAGCTACAAATCATATCTGTCAGAGCTGCGCTAGTTGTAAGAATTGGGGTCAAGGTTTTACTGTCACTGCTTCCAGATTTTAGAACAATATTCTGGTTAAGGAAAGGGCAATTTAGTTCCACGTGTTTAATCAGGCCTACATACGATCCTTCCACTTGCTGGTTTCTCCTTCATAAAAACTATGAACTCCTAACATGAAAAGGTCTCCTAAACATAACTATTCTTGTCCCGTTTACTCTTTGCCTTTTCAGGGTCTTCTAACTACATCTCTGCTAGTGTTGGCTCCTAGGCACTCGATCGCCCCTTTAAGTCCATCAGCTTGCTTTGCTGTCATGTTGGCGCCTAAGGCAGCGAACAGCACTTCTCCACAGAGCGAGCCTTTGTCTTTTCCCACTTACAGGAGCGGGATGCCCCACTTTACCAGTCACCACCTTCTCTGCCTGAGCAGGAGAATGAGAGAAAATAAAAACTTAAAAGCTCAACTGGGAAGGTACAAAGTACTGATGCACTGGTTGTTGCCCGTCTCTGGGAACATTAGTTCTCCTGTGTACGCATGGGGCTACAGTGTGGTTTTGATTCATCTGTGCTTGAGAAGCCGAACATTGTTTTGTAACCATGAGACGGCACATTAGGGAGCGGAAAGATACTGTGCCAAAGAATCCTAGTAAGGAAGAAGTGCGAAACACAAGAAGGAGCACCTTCTTACAGACCAAAACTCTGTGAAACTGGACATTTAGAACGGATCTTTATTTATTTCCTTCTTTTTAAGCAAAAATAAACACCTACAAAAAACGTGTGCCATTAATATAACAAGTCAAACAAGATGAAACATGTAATTTGTAAAAAATAAATCAATTTTAATTATGACCTGCTGAACAAATAATCTTCTAGAAAGTGTCCCGCTAAAGAAAACATAATTATTGATTAGCGTAATCACTTTGTTCCGTGTTTTTGTTTACAAAGTATTGTAGCAAAAGTACTAAATCCCTTAGCAGGTCTGTAATTATTAGGAGGCTTAGCGGTGGAATGCAAAATGAGGGAGTTAAATTGGAGAACTAATCTGTTTCTGAAGCGCTCCTATAGCAGGTACACGTAGCCCGTGTAAGTGCCCATTAGCAGCAAGCTGGGTGATGGAGGCCACAATAAGGAAGTGCAGTGAGATGGATCGTGCTGTAATTATGCTGCACTAATGAGCCGCAATATGAACGGCAACCATTGTTGAGGATCTATAACCTCATTTAGCACAGATAGAACACTGTACAATACGGAAACAAAAACAAGAGGTTGGCTGTTTTAAGCTCACATAAAGGACCAATTGTGACGCTCTCTTGGTGAGAGGAATAACTCTCATTACCTCCAATTGAATTTTAATGTGACAAAAAGTCTTTTGAGCTGAAAACTTTACATTTCATTGTATCACATGAAAGACTGCAATCACTTTGAGCTGTCACAATTTGATTTAATCACTGAAACCAAGCATGTTATGAGCAACAAAAAAGGGGTAAGATCAAATGGGTGTAAAAAAAATTATTTTAAAAAGAAGAATATCATTGATGTCAGTAAAAAGCGGTAAACAAAAACAGGTAAGAAAAGATGAAGATGGTAAAATCATATTGAAAGAAATGAGTAAAAGAATAAGTGCCGACCACATATCGAGTACTTAAAGTGTTACTGTACCCCGAGTTAGCAAAGTTTTACGGAATTACTTCATAAATTTTGAACAAGTCATCGTGAGGGTGCTTAGTCTGAAGCATAAGTGATGTGCACAGATTTTCAGCTCATTTTCCTATCTAATTAAGGCTGCCAACGCATAAACATTAAAGCACCCGTATTACAAGCCAACCATTAGTCTTCTGTCGTTGTCATGATTTTTGATTTGTTACTTCCTAGCAGCTTTGAAAAAGACCAAGTAAAAAATACACTGAAATATGCAGCTTGCACAAAATGGAAGAAGATTGATCAGGGTCTCGTCTGCAGTAATGAGGGCGTTGCTCCTGTCTGCTATGGTGAAGAAGGAGCTGAGCTGAAAGCTAAAGCTGTCGATTTACTGGTCCATCTATGTTCCAACCCTCACCTATAGCCATGAGGTGGACCATGACCAAAAGAATAAGATCCCAGATACAAGCAGCTGAAATGAGCTTCCTCTGTAGGGTGGCCAGGTTCAGTGATAAGGTGAGGAGCGCCGTCCTCTTGAGGGAGCTTGAAGTAGAGCTGCTGCTCCTCAGCATCAAAAACAGACAGTTTAGGTGGTTCAGGCATCTGATTAGAATGCCTTCTGGATGGTATTTTGGGCATATCCCACTGGGAAGGTGACCACAAGGAGAGCCAGAACTTGCTTGAGGAGCTGAGAATGTTGCTGGGGAGAGTGATGTCTGGGGTTTGCCTCCTGGACCTCCTGCCTCTGGAACCCAACCACGGGTAAGCAGAAGGCGATGGATGAACGGACGGGTGGCTCGATCAGAAGTAGTGTGGCACGACCTTTGTTAGCAGTACATTGTACAAAATACATGAGACTAAAAAAAAAAATCAAAACAAACAAACAAAAAAAAGTAAAGAAAATTAAGTAAAAAAAAAAACCACTCGTTTTTTTTACCTCTGACATATCTCCCAGTAGAATACAGTTTATATAGTTACAGAATAAAATTATACAATTTAAACATTAAAACAGAGGCATTGTTCTCTCTGGGCTCCTATTATCTCACAAAAAGGCTTTTTCTGATTTTTTTTTTTATCAAATCCCTTCAGACTGCAGGAGCTAGACATCTAAACTCCCATTGAATCCCATTAGATCTGAGCTCAGAATTTTCTCTCAATAATCAGGAAGTGAAGGGTGTTCTTACCTTGTTATATCTCCTACATAAACACTGTAGAAACTAACGTGTAACGACCAGATGCTTTTGTCACTTACAGTACAAGTTTTTCAAAACACAACTTTTCTCACCTCCCAGTAATTGTTTGAGACTTACTTTCCAATCTGCGTTTATGTCTGCCTGTCTTCTTAAGAGTGATGTCAGGTAGTGGCAGACAGAGGTGTTTACCATGACAACCCTAATGAGCCAATGGCAGCAGCTTAACACATTTCCTTTGATAGTGGCTCTACACTTCTTCTACAGTTCATAGATCAAAAAGTGGGAATTTTGTCAGCTTAGATTATCACAAAATTAAGTTCCAAATTGGGATTGATCTTATCGTAGAAAATTCAAGTTTGCTGGATTTTAAGGAACTTTCTAGCTAGCTCACTATAACTGTTTACTTTCAAATATTACATCCTTTCAGAAGTGATTTAATGTAAGAAATATTTTAAATTGCAAGAGTGAAACCACTTTTCTGTTGTACAGTACCTTGTATGTGTTAAGAGTTATCAACATGGATTCTACTGTTGTGGGGGTTTTTTTAGATTACAAATGCAGAAAGCACTGATTTAACCTGTTCCTCTGATGCTTCTGCTTAATTCACAAATGCCCAGCGTCTCATTATCTAAACAAAGCTGGAAAATTACACCTGATTTCAACAGGACCCTGTCATTGTTCAGGAACCCCAGGTAATGTCAGAGTGACCTCCATAAATCTCCACTTTAATGACTCCAATGGACTGATCGGTTTTAGGTAAAGAAAAAAAAAAAGATTAACTTAAAAAAAAAAACACCAAAAAAAAAGATTTAAAAAAAAACTGTGAATCACCATGCAAACAGATCCGCTTGACAAAAATACACACTTGTTGATATAAGCACTGACTCACACAATCAACATGCTGTGTTCTCACATAAATGCAACAACAAGTGACAAATAAGAGCTATAATTAAAGATTTGCTGTTTATCTAAGAAAGAGTCATTTCCCTCCAAGCTGTTTTCTAATGACGGAGCAAATTTCTGACCATGAGTTTCCAGTATTTGCTGTTGGTCACCTACATTTCAGCTACATGAGGGTAATAACACAAATTCACAAAGTGTTGACATAATTTTAGGATAAAAACTGCTGGTAAAGGTAAACATTCCTCAGAGGAAAGGTTTGTTCTAAATACGCCACACAACAGTGGATAAAAATAATACAGTGGCAACGTCATCAGCCGTTTATGTAATTCCAGTTTTGTTTTTCCTTCGATCTAGGGGTGGTAAAATTACAAGCGGCAGTTTTGTGGGATATAAAAGCAGCCGGGAGAGCTGAGGGCTGAACATGTCAGCGTGCTGTTTTTACATTATAGCTCTTGGTGGGTGGTTGGTGAAAGAAGGCTGCAAAGTGCTAAGCAAATTTGTTTAAACAGTTTGGGCTGACACTTGCTGGTCAGTGAATTAAGCAGCCATTCACTTACTTTGCATGGGTGCGACTGAAGGAAGGATTTTCACGTCAGAGATGGTTCTTGTTTCTATAAAAGGACATTCTAGTCATTTTGAAGTGGAGCGTCGTGAGACGTTATAAAGGATTGATATCTTACCTGCTGCAGATAGCTCAAACAACCTCAGTTTTGAAAAACAGAGTTTAGTTCTGACATGAGCTAACAGCTAGTTCAAGTGCGGGCAAAGACCAAAGATTGCTGTTGTCTGAAAATTCCAATCTCACAAATCTCATCAGGATCAAGCAAACTGCATCTCATAGACCTATACACCGCCATCAGTTATTTACATAAGCAGCAGCCAAATGTAGCACTTTCTGTGCAGCCAAGGGTCAATTCCTGCAGGATTATCATAATTTTTCTGCAGACATAAACATATAGTAAGAAAATGAGGGAAATATAAAAGCTTAAACAAGAAGTGTTGCATGAACTGCTATGGAGCGACACAGCAGGGCAGTGGTTATAGCTGTCACCTCCCAGCAAGAAGGTCACAGGTTTGCCTCCCGGCCTGGGGCTTTTCTGTGTAGTTTACATGTTCTCCCCGTGCACGTGTGGGTTTTCTCCAGGTAGCTTTGTTGGCAACTCTAAATTCTCCCTAGGTGTGAGAGCATGAATGGTTGTTTGCCTTGTTTGTCTCTATCATGTGAAGGACTTACAACTTGTCCCCCGCCTCTCGCACAGTGACGGCTGGAGATAGACACCAGCTCCCCGCGACCCAGAAAGAAGATGAGGGTTAAAAAAAATGGATGGCTGGATGGATGACTTGTTATGGAATTTAGAAAATTCTAATTGTTTTCAGAGAACAGTGATCTGCTTTGGAAATAAGTCTGCTTGAAGTAGACGGTGGACTGCTTTCCAAAACAGATCATTACCACTTTAAAACAAGTCCAGTCTTCAACATTTCGAATCAGTTCATGAAAAAGTTATTGTTTAAACATTTCCGTCACCCTCAATTTTACAATTCACATTTATTTCAGGAGAAATATTATGAAATTACAGCAGAAAGGGATCCAGGGGGCACTTGAAGTGCTACAGCTAACTACTGAGACTCCTATTTGCACTTGCAAAAACACCTCAGATTTCTATGTACTCAACTGCGTATTGTAAAGTTTATGGGGGTATAAAGGTCTTTGATATAGTGTCCACAAGAGCCACGATAAAATCTTTAAAACTGGAGCTTTTTTAGGATGGCAGCAATTACTTTGGTCTTGGCTTTATTCTGAACAGCTGTTAGCTCATCAGTCCTGTTAGTCCTAAACTCAGTATCTTCAACCCGAGGCAGCTCAAAGAGTTATCTAAAGCAGGTAAGATTTTAATTCTTCATAACATTTTCATAGAACCTCACTTCAAAATGGCTGGATTATCCCCTTAAGCTTGCCTCTATGGTGGGTCTGGAAAGGCCTCCAGCTGAAATGTACACCACCAGGGTCCTGTGTGGGTATTGGTGGGAAAGAATGTATCTAGTCCGTGTGAGTGTGTGTCTCCTGCCATCTGTTTTAGTTAACAGCTGCCTGTATATCTCATCCCTAACTTGTGAGAATTGGAGTAAACTATGAGTACAGCTGTGACAGGAGTTCTGTGCTACGAGGCTCCTTTTAATCTCTGTGATACTGGAGAATGTAAAGTTACGGTCACTTAAAGATGAAAAATGTAAGTAAACTGCTTTGTGGTGGTATTTCCAAAGAAGAAGATAAAAAAAGGAACATTGGAGATATCTCTTCATGTTGTGGATGTTTAAGACTCACCACCCCTTGGTGCATTTATTCCTCTGTCTCTCCAAACATGCCAAACTCTCATTAATCAGTGAGGATGGCCTTCCACTCTCCTGGGTGAGACCAGTCTGCCCAGGCCTCATCACTGACTGCCAGAGCCCGAGGCGGGTGAAGCACATGCTGTGCTCCAGCCTTGGCACGGGGCACCGGCCCTGCTTGGCATGGATGACCACGCTTCACGAGCCAGCCTTGTAAACGCTGCATTCCTCTGCTCTCTGTCCTTGTGTACAGTTTAACAACCAAGTGTTTAACTGGCTCTCATAAATCAACCTCCTTTCTAGTTTATGTTCATTTTCTTTGTCTTTGTTGTATCAAGGAAAATAAATTATAAGGCCTTCTTTACCTTCGTTTTTATTTTATCTTGTCAGCTGCTGGTATCATAAACACCTGTTTGAATTCCTTCAGCTGCTGTTATGCAACACTCTTTTTCAGCCGTTTGTGCCACGGCAACATTTATCCAAGTTTTACGCTATCTGCTGCATAATCCTTAGAGTTAATTCTTTAATCTTTCAAGCCTCTGTTTAGACAATCCCTAGAAGTGGACAGCTGGTGCCAGCGCAGCACCTTCCCACCCTCCGTTTGGAGTGACTTTTGGCCTGGTGCCCTTTCTTTGCCTAATCTGGAGCTCTGCAGCTTTGCCTCAGAACTTCAAACAAAAAGCATATAATACCGCCAAAACACTCAATTATAAAATGGTTGGAGGCCATTTGGCCTAGCAAAACAAGAGCACAGTGCACTGTCATTTCTTCTCCACTGAAGCTGGTGATCAACAGAGTGGATAAGTTCCATATTACACAAACAAAGGGATTCCATCGTTTTCAGCCCTTTCAAAAATATCTCCTGCTGGACCTGCCACTATGGACCATAACTGTTAGTTAGAGTTTAAGCTTGGTCTAGTCTGTAAACATCTTTTTCTTTTCCCCATCTTTCTATATGACAATTGTTCTGTGGGCTTCTGTTTAAAGCAGCAGGTCCATGTCTCTACCCTTAAGCCCCAAACTTCTAATCAAGGTCATGTTTTTCATGGCACCGCTGGCATATGCAGTCTGGTAACGTGCAAGCTGTTGCTTCTACATAAGCCACCACTGAGAATTTTCAGCTGAATTTATTCAATTCCCACGTTATGATGAGATTCCATGCCACGTGAAATGTATTCAAATTATCGAGCATGAAATGAAAATATAAATATACAGAACTCCCAGGACTGATGTTTGAGACCTTTTCCTAGAAATTGCACTGAATTAATCAAAAGGTAGTTTCAATGTACTGCTGCTTTCGCAAGAAATCAGTTGCGGAATTGTATGACTATTATTTAGCTGAGCTCACATAATGAATTAAAAGCAATTGTATAGGACTCGGGGGTAGAAACCATCAGATGCACGTTGTAATTGCGGTGTTATATTACAGATGTCTGTAATCAGTTTAACTGTGCTGCTGGCAGTGATGGACAGGATGGTTTTGCAGAGAAGATTTGATATGAGGAAGATCTTTCCTAATTTCACAATTGTTCAGTAAATAAATGGAACATTTACACTGAATAGCCATAACATTATGCCTGGTGAAGTAAAAAAAACAAAAACTGATTATCTTGTCAAAAAGATACCTGAAAAGTGGTGTGCTATCAGTCAATCAATCAATTGAATCTGGATATTTTAGACAGACAAGGCATTAGTATCTCTAATTGGAGCTCTTGTGGGATGTTCTCAGTCTGCAGTAGTCAGGACTAAGGATGGTACGGTTTATGAAAGAAAATCTAAAATCATTTGGTGGTTACCTGTCTCAGTTTGAGACAACCGTGTACTGTTTGGTTCAACTCGTATGGACAAAAAGCTTTGTTCGAGTGAAGTGCAGCAAAATCAGAGTGCAGCAGCTAGGTCAGATCTACATGTAATAGAATGTGCTTTAAGATCTGCTGAAGCAGGGAGATCATAGAACCGTCCATAAGACACATTCTGTATTTTCTTGTTCTATATTTTGTGGGGACTCATTTATTCCTCAGCCAAATCACACTATAGGCTAGTCCATGTAATGCCTGCCCCAGTGATCAACCAGTTACAGCAAACTACAGTTAGTCTTGTGGGTTTCTCATTTGGACTGCATCAGGAGTTGAAAATAAAACTAAAACAGAGGAGACTGATCCTTAAAATAACTTTACTGCCATTATATGTAAATGGTTTTACTTTTTCCCAAATGAGAAGGCACAACAACAGTTTGTCAGTGTGCACTGACAAGGTTTGCACAATAGACAGCAACATGGCAAACTCTTTCAGCCACTTACAGAGACATCATCAGCCAGGAGAGCAGACCGCAGCCCAGAAAGGCAACAAGTAACTACGACCAAAACTCCAATCACAGTTACTCTTTGATACAGGCCATGTTACAGGCTATGTTAAATGCCTGTGTTGATAAATGCAAACTTTTGCATTGGTATAATTTAATTTACAAATCCATCCATAGCCTTCTGCCAACTTATTCATCTTCCTATATTCCACCTATTCATAGCAGCCACAACCTACATTCACAGACCTTGGTCACCTTTACATTACCCTGAATTTATACTGAACTACAGCTTCTTCTTGGAAAAAGTTACGACAAGACTTGAAACTGTCCAGCTTAGGCCCATTAAAGGATTTTAAACTCATCTTAAGGTCAATGAAAAAGGAAGTAAAAGAAAACCCATTTTATTAGTTTTATGTGATACTTTTTATTTAACTGCAGTAAGCACTATATTGACTTTGTGTCTGTAACTACATTCTTGTATTGCCCCTTTTACACTAGCTCTAATTCAGAAGTCCGGCTCTACTCCACTCTACTCTGCTCGGCTCTATAAAGGATGCATCGCGTTCACACGGGCCAGTTTGGTCGGTAGCAGGAGAACGCCTCCTCGTGTTGCGGGGGGCGGGGCTGCGGTGTGCTACAAAAACTTGGAGCAAGTTGTCTAAACAACGAAAGTGCTATGGACAACGTTGGCCCTGTGTTGTTGCTGTTTTTTTAAACTTATGAAGATTCTCCTGAGACTTCAGGAAGAGAGGCGCGGTGGAAGAAATGCTCTGGATGCCGCGATTGTTGCGTTGAGTAGGACAGCTGTTATCAGCCGGAGATTTCAGGCTTTACAGCGCCTTCAGCTGGGGGACAGACGGCATAAACGTTGCAGGGTAAGCTAACGCAGTTGTTTATATTCCTACCGTTCGCGCTTTATGCTTGCATCTGGTCACACCCACGACCAATGAGTGAACAGGAGCTAAGCTTGCGCCACTCACCAAAGCAGGGCCGGCCTGGCTGGTCCTACTCCGAAACAGAGACCAAAGAAGCAGGGCCGGCCTCAAAAAATGCCGATTGAAACGCGCGCAAAGCAAGCGGAGTAAAGTGGAGCATATGTTAACTTGAGACACGTCTCTCTTGAGAACAAGACTTTTGTCTTAATAAGATTAACTGTATAAATAAAGGTTGAAATAAAGGTCGCAAATGTCAAAATTGTACCACGAAAAATGAAATAAGGTGGCCTGGTTTGATAAATGACACTTTCCTTGACATGTAGATTGCTGGATCCAGGCAGCAGGGCTAATATGATGCCTTGGTGATTGTTCTCCTGAAAACCCTCAGGCCCTGCCAGTCTTGTGGATATTACCTTGACATGTACTACTTATATAAACAAAGTACATCCCTTCGTGAAAACAGTAATCCCTGACAGCAGTGGTCTCTATCAGCACCATGATGCTCTTTGCCATAGCACAAAATGATGAAAGGAAGGTTTAAGAAAAACAAAATAGTGTTTTAAAGTACTGACTTTTAACTTTTCCTGTGCTCAATGTAATCAACCAACTTGGATATGCCAGGCAAACAAATCTACAGTAATCAGTTGAGGCCTTACCTCATATGTCCCACAAGATAAAAGGACCTCCTACTGATAGCTTTGTGCCAAATCCTACAGGAGATCTTTAGTGGTACTGGAGCCTCAGTGAGTCATGGTAAATTTGGTGAGGAAATGGGGATTTATTTAATAACAGGGAGAGGTCACATTGTTATAGCTGATCAATGTAGGTCAACACAACATTGTGTCTCAATTAAAGCATAGGATCAGTTGCTAACTTTGGCTTTTTAACACTTACTTTTTTTGAGTTTAGCTCTTCCATTCCAACTCGCCATCTTTGACATGAATGACTCACCCCACTGTGAGGGGTAGAAGACTGAATACACCCTAATTCACACACATTGCAGATTTTTGCACATCTACAAATCAAATTGTTGAGAGTTTCTACCTTAGGGTTACTCACACTGATAATTTCATCATTCTTTAGAACAACAAGAATTACAGCCTTGTGGTTGCACGCCTCCAACAATCAGTCAAGTTACAATTTATGTACATCTATATCTCACATATGATACAGAGCGTGAAGACAAAGCCCAGAGCTTAAGTCATATCAAAAATCAATTCTTCAATTCAGTTAAGACTTCTTAAAATGTGCACAACTGACCTCAAAAATTGGACACTTGGTCAATCATTTTCAGAATATTGACCTTCTGAAATAGGTTACTATTGTTTAGCAATTTGACAGCCAGTATTAGAAACACTCACTGTTTCAAATATTGGCTCCAACACAACAGTGAGAAAGAAAGAGTGTCATTTAGGTTGGGAAGATTAGTCACAGCAATAAATGTGACTGCCCAGGTCAATAATTCATTCCAATCAGCCACATAGAATGAAATAAAATAAAAAGTAAAGTGCACTAAAAAAGATTAACAAAGAGAGAGAGAGAGAGAAAGAGAGAGAGAGAGAGAGAGAGAGAGAGAGAGAGAGAGAGAGAGAGAGAAACAATCTTCGACTGCAATGAAAAAGTAGGTTGGTGTTTTCCCCAAGAGCTTTTACTGCTCAAAGTTTTACAAGAAGAAAGTAGTTTGTTGAAGCAAGATAACATGTAACAGAAACTACACAAATTATAAAACACACATAAAACATGATAACAAAGACTGTTGTTAAAAATCTGTAGTCAATAACATTAAATATGAAACAAAGTGGTAGATAAAGACATGTTTGAAAGCACAACATTGTAACTGTTTGTATTCTTCTACTAAAATGCATATTGGTATATGCTTTAATGTTTCTGTTGGAGCTGGTAACAGATGTGAAGTCAGTGCCACATGATGGGAACATCAGTCATTTAGTTCGAATATAATATACTGTAAATGTTGTATATCTGCCTGCAAGACTGCAATTGTGAAAAGTTTATGGAACGATTTATATTTGGAGACTCTAAGGTCATATGGCTTATTAAACTATCTGAGGTATTCTGGCTCCGTGCCTTCAGCAGACATATGTATGCATTACATTAAGCAGAAAAAGACAGAGCAGCTCCATTATTCATCCAGATGACTAGGCTCCAGGTTGAAGGCCAAGTCTCCCAGGGCTAAATGTGGGACATGAGGGGATACATGAGAGATTTTACATTGCCAATAAGTTTAAGAGACTTGTGTGGGTGACTGAAGCGGTAACCTTTATAGCAACTAAATCGCCTAGGGATATAACACCTCAATTTCTTTTAAATTGCCATTTGATGACGTAAGCAATTTGTTGATTTCGCTTGATGACTTAAAGTTACAGCTCAGCAAATTTACAGGAGAATTAACATCCAACAATTTCCCTGGAGTGGATTGAAACAATGATTGGGATGACTTCTGTGGTCAAAGTTCAAATAGTTTAAAGTATAGTGAATGCTGTTAATTGACCAAAACAAAGCCAACCTGAAAAGTTGGGTTGAACTCAGAAGAGGTTTGTTTCTGAAGTAACAGCAAACCAAAACAAACAGGATTTTATTCTAGTCCACATGTGGTCTTAGAGTCAGTGTAAAGGGTAATTTATGAGAGAACTGCAGAGGCAATGAATGTTTAATGAATATTTTAAAGTTTTATTTGAAAATCATAGAAAATCACAAGTGAACAAGTTCACATGTGACTCCAAAAAGCAAACACATTGTTTCAAGCATTGTTTCAATAATTTCAGAGGGACAGCTGTTTCCATTACTTCTTCATTACTTATAACTCTCAAACTAATGTCAGTCAACATCACCTATCGTTACTCAGTCTGTTGGAAACCGGCCACTGAATCCATAAAACATAGCAGTAACCTGTAAAAACACAGTATCATCAGACCGAATATGTCAAATTACAGATTTCAGCCTCTAAAACTGAGTAACAAATATAAAAAATTACAGGAAATTATTAAAAAAAAAAAAACAATTACAATTCTATAAAAGTCATTGTTTACTAACCCCTTGAAATAATTTTATTTTGTTAGAAAACAAACAAAAGAAAGAAACAAGAAAAATTCAAAAAACACTGTGAAACAGCTCTAGGGGTAATATTAGGTGCTTTTGAACAGCAGGGGACCAATTCACAGTCCTTCAAACCATTTGAAGTAATTCCCCTGTTTTTGCTCACATACTGCCAGTTCTGTGGCCATTCATAGACCTGATGATTATACTTATTTAGTCTTTTTTTGGAAAGACATAGGAGAATGTGACTGGTCTACACACAAACATATTTTGATTAGCTGAACAAGTTGAATGCTCTACTAGCACCCATACTATCATAACTGCATTTTAGTTGCTAAAGCAACTGCTGTCATTGTCCGCTATTACATACAAATGACTATGACTGCACTAAACAGCTGTGTTTAAATATTGACACCAATACATGACTAGACAACAAACAGTATGTCTGTGGCGTAGTCACAGTTGTTGATTTTATTTATATATGGCTGATATTTGTTCCCCATTTGAAAACATAATCAGACACCCATGATGGCTTGCTTTTTTTAAAGTATGTGCTACAAGGTAGGCTGATCTGAGTCTTGGCTCCTATAGCTCCTTCTGAATGTTTGTATTGCTCTTTCAAACTTCACTTTAACAAGAAAACAAAGACGCAAAATACACAGCTCCAACTACAGAGTCCTCTGTTGTTGTTGTTGAATGCCTTGTGCACAATTGATGTGCCTGAGAGGACCTCTGCCAAGTATTACACAATCAAAGAATGGCACAATTTCAGAAGCAAACATACAGATCCTTATAATGTCTCTATAGTGGGACTTACAGTATATAAAGTAGTTTTAGGTACATACAGTGTGAGTGTTTGACAAATTTTCAATTGGTCTACTATACCAAGTCTAGTTTTTCCCCATCCACCCACTTTTCATTTTCCATGGTTGTGCATAGATAAAAGGCATCAAGTCCAGAAGGAAAACTCAAGCATCCCCTTTCCAAGCAGCACTCTCCAGATCCTCCTGAAGGATCCCAAAGCCTTCCCAGATTAGAGAGGATATATAATCCCTCCAGCAAGTTCTGGGCATGCCCTTTGGTCTTCTCCCTGTAAGTTGTGCCTGGAAAACCTCCAGAGGGAGGCACCCAGGAGGCATCTGAATCAGATCAGATACCAGAACCACCTCAGCTGATTCCTTTCAATGCAGAGGAGCAGTGACGTTACTTTGAGATCCCCATCTCTAAGCCCGACCACCCAACAGAGGAAGCTCATTTAAGCTGCTTGTATGTGGGATCGCATTCTTTTGGTCATGATCCACAACTCGTGACCACAAGAGAAATTTGGAATGTAGACGGATCATTAAACTGAGAGTTTAGCCTTTTGTCTCAACTCTGTCTTCACCAGGACAGACCAGAGCAATGTCCTCATTACTGTGGACAAAGCCGAAATCCATTAATAATCTGTCTCTCGCTCTATTCTTTCAACACTCTTGCACAAGACTCTCAGGTGCTTAAACTCCGCTTGAGGCAGAAATTCAACCGCAACCTGGAGGGAGCATTGGTTGAAAACCATGGTCTCGAACTTAGAAGAGCTGGCTCTCATCTCATCATCTTCACACATGGATGCTAACTGCCTCAACACATGCAGTCTAATTTTGTACTCATTTGTTGCTTATTATGATCATCAGTAAAATCCACCCCCCCATATTTCTGTGTGCTTTGAGAAACATACCGTCATAGGTGCCACTCTCCAGCAGCAGCCCGCTTTCCTCCAGCTCGCGGAACTCCTCCACACTGATGAAGTTGTAGTCCACTCCAGGAACTTCCCCCTCCCTGGGCTGCCTAGTGGTACCTGAAAACAGCGAGAAAGTATAAGACAGTAGCAACATCCAAACACTTAGTGCCAGGCTGGGGGGTGGGTGGGGGATGGATGTGGATGAATCCAACATGCCCTCAGGGATGTGATTCAGGCCCAAATACAGCACTCAGGGGAGGGTTTGTGTCTACACCATGAATAGTCAACAGAGCTGGGACTGCGAAGCAATGAATTCATTATTCAAACATGAATCAGAGGGGGGGAAAAAAACTCCCGCCACAGAGCAGCACAGCTGTCAGAATCCAGCGGAAGTGTAACTGATGATAATGAACAGGATCTTAATTACTCCCACTAACTTAGGCTGTGCCCAACAGCATCAGCACAATTCTTTAAGGACACGAGTACAATCCTGCTGCAATAATTACCACTGATTCTGAGAAAATAAGACGGAAGCTTTTCTCTTGACCGTCTGTTTATTTGTCAAATACCAGGAAACAATGTTGAAGCATCAATATTCAGCAAAATGTTTCACATTTTTTGTTTATTCTTTCTGGTTTTATCTCTAAAACTAGCTTCTACTTTAATTTAAAGCATGCTGATCGTGCTGGTCAAAAAGCTTAACGTTTGGCCTCGCTAATGTTTTCAATGAAATTAAAAACTTACTCTACCGTGCCAGCTGTGCTCATCATCATCTTAGATGTAATCTGGGCTTTTACAGTAACTCAGCTAACCCACTCTGCTGTCTCTCCCCACTGCAGGCACAGGGGCCTTTAACTCAGTCTAACAGGGACCTGCCCCCATTCTTCATTTTCTTTCTGAGCTGACATCCATCCCGACTGCAGAATGAGCCGTCACGTCTGAAACAGAATAGTGTGCTGCAAAAACAATCTTTTATTCTGTCAAACAGAGTAATCAGAGAAGATTGGTGAAACCTCAGAAGGACGATGCAAGCTTCTTTTTTGTTGACTGGCAGAACAAGGATGTGTGGATATGTAGCTTTTTATTGTTGTATCAGACATCTTGTTTGCAGACTGAGAGACAAGCTGGATCAGTTTCCCTGACCTGACAATTACACTTAACTTCACGTTACATTTTTATCAGTTTCATCATCCGAAGTTGCTGTATTATGATGGAATATAAAAAAAATAAAAAAAACATTAAGTTATTCCTTAAAAAGGAGCAACAAAAATGGTGCATGTAGTGTACACAACTGTTTTCAATATACAGAAACAGCTTCTCTAGGCTATCCATACCTAACATGCTGTGTCTCAGATATGGATAGAAGAAAAAGAATATACTCCTGAGAGTCTCTTTATGAGAGCTGTTATCTGAGACGGATGACAAGGGGTGCTGGTCAGCTCATACTTCCACAAAAAGCTCCTCACCCTTGTACAAGGCAGTTGTCATTCCTTCCAAAGTGATTAACTTTGCGCACATATCACTCGATATTTCGCACCAACAGGGCACAAAACTTACCATTTCTCATCTATGCACTAACTACACATAGACACCAGGTTTCCATGCTCTGCACAGCATCAAGCAGCTATGTATGGATGGATGTATAGATATATAAAAACAGTATAGTATCGAAAACAGTACTAGACAGTATACAACGTTCTATTACTCTAGCACTAAATGGACTCAAGGACAAAAATGTTATAGTTGATAGTTGTAAATACTAGACAAACTTAGTAGAGACAACTAAAATATATTGACTGATTAGCAGCAAACGGTAATTGGCCTGAGACTGTGTACTCTTGTATTCAAGAATTGTAAAGGTGAATGGATTCATTGTGTTACACAGTTGGTATGCTTTATCTGGTGTTTGTTTTCTGAATGGATATGGGTTGACCTTGTTGAAAACGGAACAAGTACTGTGGAAACATCTTCAGTTGCCCCTTACTTCATTTGGCTTCCAAGGCCACAGACTTTTTAGTAAATTTTTTTGAAGAGGTTTTGTTCAGCAGGTCTTTAGGCTTTCTGAACATCTTTCAAAAAAAAAAAAAAGTTTTACACACTGGTTGGCTGGTTGACTGATTGATTGACATCTTATCTATTTGTCTAAATATAGAGGATCAGTGGATACTTTAAAACCAGCGAGTCTTGTGCTGAGCTATTTTTTTAATGTTAGAAAATGCCACAGATAATACAGTTCAGAGTGTGTAAAATTGCGGGGGGGTTTGCACCACAGAATGAACATTCAAAGAGTTACTGAATGAAAGTTCGGTAGCTCAGTTCAAAAAATGAAGAAAACTTCCACTTAAGTGAAGGACAAAAGAAGAAGAGTCAAGAATAAAACAAGTATGTACAGCAGATGAACATGAAGAACAGAGGGGAAAAAATCCCAAAAAGCCCAACCCTGGATATTTGAAATCCATCATCCTTCAGTTCAGTCATGGATTAGATGTCAATTTTTCGAATAAAATGTGTTTGAAAATGCTTTTATTGAAAAAAACAAACACTCAATTATGTCTGTCCAACTGCCTTATCTTTGGCATTTATGTTGATGCAGAATAGCTAGTAACAGGATAAATTTAAAGTTGTCTTATACAACAATGGTGTAACCCTTAAGTTAAGAGCCATTGTAATGATTAAAGAACTCAAATATCAAATAAATAATAAGGTTTTACAAAAATCTGTTCTGTGAACAGTCAGGTACAAAGACTGGACTAAAAATAAGTCAAATTAACCACTGTCCAAAGACCAACTTTAAAAGGCCTCCAAAAAGCCTGTAAATCAATTGTTTAAGATTACTTTAAAATATTACAAGAAAGTCTTAGTCCAGTGCAGAAATATAAAAACAAATGACAGAAGGCTTAAGACCTTTGTTGGGTCTTAAAATAAAACTAAGCTGAAAAGAAAAAAACTGGATAGGACATCCAGGAGCATGCATTACTGGTGACAAATCTTTGTGCTGCAGACACTTGACCAGTGTCTCTTGCTGGGTTTGACCCGGTTAAACCTCCTCTTATTTCTTAAAGCTCCCTGGGCTGCATTCTTGTATTTTATGACCCACTGTGGATGAGATGTAACCTTTTTTCTCAGTGTAGTAAAACAAAGTCAAAGTGGTACATTACATCAGAGCACTGCTACCATGTCCTTTGTCTCACTGGACTCGACTTAAATAGATTTTCTCTTTAATCTTCTCAACAAATGGCTGCAATTGAAATCCTGGGGCACATTTCTCTGTTTTACATTTGTACAAGCCTTCCGCTCCTTCTTTTAAATTTGCATTGAAACCGGTGAAGCTGATTAGCATCCTGTGATTGATACTACCGAACACCTTGGGAAGAAGAGAGGTAGCTGTAGTACAATTTTGGTGTTTCATGTTAACCTGAAGCTTTGGCACAGCCTTGAGTCCCTGTCATGTATTACGGGAAACAACCTCAACATTTATCGAAGTCTTGCAGTTTGGAGGAGGAGCAAGTAGGAAGTTGTGTTTTTCTCACCCTGATCCTATTTTGCCTGCTGTAATGAGCACGGGCATCATGCTGTAGTGGCTTTCTACGCTCCTAACAGGGTCACTGTGGCTCAGTGCACCGGCACCGACCTGAATGAGCAGAGCGGATAGAGGACATATGCTGAACTACTGAATCCAGACTAATATGTCTCATGTGAAATACACACTGAAGTCTTCCCATCTTCCATAATGACCTGGTAAACAACTAAATGTGCAGAAATTAATAAGTACAGTACATGATATGCATTTTAATCTGTCTGGAAGGAAATTCATGTTTTTTGTTCATGTTTTTGTTGATGCTGCATAATCTAACTAGTCTGAGGAGCACAGAGGCTTTTAATCTGAAAATTGTTTCATAGATTTCTTTCATGATCGCAATCAAAAATCTTCATTAATAATATAAGAAAGAAAGCCCTGCTGATCATCTTAATTCATCTGGTATGATTAGACTCAACAGTAACATAAAACAGCCAGAAAATAATCTTCCCTTGAAGCAAAATATCAGCTATAAAAGCTTTCCAAATTCTTAGAGCAATAGACAAAATTATATAAAAAAAATCCATCTGGTTCAGTGATAAATGGAAGAAGAAAAAAAAAGTGATCTTCAACTCAAATGTGCAGCTCAGAGAACTGTAGCTGGTCTTTTATTTAAAGCTGTCGGCTTTGTTGTCTGTTTTAAAACCACTCGGGCGTAAATTCAAAATCACTCTGTCATGGTTATTTATTCCACTGTTCTCAAAGAAAGAGTGGAGCACAGTTATACAGAACCAAAACCACAGAAGTAGAAAATATAGGGAAAAATGAAGCAAAAAATATAAGTTGCTCTAAATGTTACACTTCACATTAAGTTTGGGTAGTATTACGGTTATATGGTATAGCGGGGTATCCAAGAATAGCAATGGTATTGCTTTGAATATTGTCCTTCAAAACTTTGCTGCAAATTTAATCCCAGCTGAATAGGTTTAAACTCTGGTTACGTTTGTGTATGAAGAGTGTATCTCGTGTAAACTCTTCCTCTGCTGCCATTCCTGCAGTGTAGTAGTATTATTTCTCTGTAGCAACGCCTACTGTTCGCCTACTGCAGGAAGTGAAGTAGATTTCAACATTTAAACAGCAACTCTGCCATGCTGACGGTGCAACTTACTCCTCTACCAATGTGTGATCTGTTCATTATCATCCACAGCTGAAAGTAATGGTTTTGTCTGTGTCTTTGTGTATGTGTATGTGTGTGTGTGGGTGTGGGTGCGTGTGTGTGTGTGTGTGTGTGTGTGTGTGTGTGTGTGTGTGTGTGTGTGTGTGTGTTACCTTTAGCCAAAACCTCAAAAATCACGAAACAAGTTTAATTAAACTTTAAAGGGGACCTATTATTCTTCCTTGAACAAGTCAGGATAGGTCTGTGGGCTGTACAAAACATGATCATTACATTTAAAACACAAAATCATTCTCAGATTTTGAGATTTAACTTGACTGTTTTCAGCTCATTTCAGAATGAGCAGTTTTAGGGCTGCGTCACTATTATTAAATAAGCTGCTGTTGGCCACGTCGCCCCAAAATCAGTGTCCCGTCTCAAAACATAACAACTCACTGAAGGATTAAACTCTGCAAATCTGACGCACATTTATTATTAATTCAAACTCTGAGGATTCTGACTTTGGGACTTAGCAGTTCCAAACCAACATTTATCGAGTCGGACAGCGGCAATCAGCAGGTCCAGGCGGCTGCCTGGTAAATGGGGTTTTTTTTCACAACTTTTTTCTCTTTTATTAACATAGTTGTAATGTTAGTTTAGACAACCTGCTATAACTTTAACAGAGACGTGTTTCTGGGACAGCTGAGCTCTTCAAACTACAATTTTCTTTGGCGATATTGCAAGGACATTGCCATCCAAAACAAAATGAAGCCACGCAGCTCTGTTCTCTGTGACTGGGAGAACATGCACACGTTCTATATTGCAGCCGACAACAGAACATTTTCCTTTTCCAGCAGAACTAATGTGATGGTCTTCATGTAATGTAGTGGATGGAGCTCCACTGGGGTTGCTAGGTGAGGGGGGTTATGATGCAACAATCCCAGTTTTGTTTTTAAAACGGGTTGTTTTGCACAAAACAGAAAACATTGCCAAAAAAACAATGGGATGGGGGGTTTTTTGTGCTTGGACTGTTTCTAGAAGCAGTAGATACCCAAATGGAAGTACAAAAACACGTAAAAAGTGAATTTTGCATAATATATTCCTTTTTAGAAAGTAATCATTTGCTACACTGTACATCTATAACCAATTAACTGATGAAGTCAACAATTCAAAATGGCTGCAACTACCAGCTCAACTTAGAAAACACAAAAATGTTATAACTCAGCCAATTTTACAGACATTGGGCTAGAATTTGGTATGGTAGTAGCTGAGCATGGTCCCACACACAAACTTTGAATTTGTGGCATTATTTGTTAGAACTTATTTTGTTTCTTGGTTAACAAATTATCTCTGTGACGACTGAATAAACTGTATTGAAACTCAGAAAGTACTTTTTGGATGTACATATACAACTGATTGATATTTGGAGTCAACCCATATCAAGATGATCGCCACAGCTAATCAACCTAGATCTCTGTGAATTTTACAGATATTGAGCTCAGATTTGATTTGATAGTACAAGAGCACAAGAGATCATGTGAGATCATGTGATATATTGCAATATCACATGAGATCGCAGATGATGTTATTTTTTTTAGGTTCAACAAAAATGGTTATAACTCTGTCATCTGTCAACACAAGATCATCTTTGCTTTAAACTTTTACACAAAAGGCATCAGGCAACATCTATTCATTCTAGGAATGTTATGTCTTTAATTGATAAAAAGATTTAAACTTTCAAAGTTTTGGTGCTCTTGGTGTTTGTGCTATGATTTCTGTTGTTTTGTCTAAGATTTATCTGGTCTATCAGGATGTTTCAGTCATCTTTTTTATTTCTGCCAGAATCCTTTCAGTTTATTAGATATTCTCAGTCATCTGCGTTTCTGTTGTCTGTTCAGCCTGGCAGGTTTAGGTTTTCCCTCAGCCTGCGCTGCCTACCACACACGCACACCTGTCAGCCATCCATAATCATGCTTGTTTGTTTCAGTCCTAGATCTGTTGTTGCAATCCCCCCTTTGGTTCTTCTTTATTTATTTATTTGTTTATTTGTTTGTTTACTTCGGTCATGCGGAGAAGGGGTCCTGTACTGCTCGGTTGCCTGCACTCTTTGGTCCTTTCACCATCATTTATTACATATACTTGTCTTTAATGTCCAAACTTTCTGAAATTAAATTAGCAAAATCTACCAAAACATGTTATGTTGTAATTTAAACTATTAGAGTTAGGCTTAAATATATCAACATTTTAAAATGTCCTAAATTACTTAAATAATAGGGCAACATTGTAAGCTGTTCTAGGTATTGCTGCGTATTGCAGTATAATTTGAAGACTGCATAACAATATTAAAAATGGATACCTCCTAAGCCTTCTTCAAATAGGCCTTCTTAGGTAGGAGTACTCCACAAATAAACACGAAAGCCAAAAAAGTGTGTCATTCTGATCAACTATAATACTGTTTTCGTACAGTCTTCCAACTCTTGGTAGAAAATGTCCTTATTAAAGTCTGCTCAGGTTCTTTTACTCCGCCACATTAGCAGTAAAGTCGCCATATAGCCAAAAAGGCTGCTTTACTAATTCTAAGAAGAAGTGAACTGCACAGCTTTAAAAAAATAAATAAATAAAAGTGAGCTTCTGTAAAACTGAGGAGGAGAAAAAACAAAGGCTGAATGCAAAATATGTTTAAAAGAAAATTAGGCAAAAGAAAAGCAGGCGAGAAAAAAGATTTAAATAGTGTAAGCGGCGCTACAGAAGAGAACAGATTGGATTCCAGCTGGAGGGGTGGGAGGGCAACAAGCAGACCCAGACAGAGAGAGGACCAAGGCTGTGGGAGCTACTCACAGGGAATGGTGCGCAGGTAGAGGTTGTCCCTGATCACCTGCTGGAGCTTATGGTCCAGGGAGCCCTTCTGAAACTGCAGGCTGAGGTAGTGATGCAAATCCGTATTCAGCACCTTGCCTGGAGGGGAGGAGAGAGAAATCTGCATCAGACTAACAAGTCAGTCACACAGGAGCTCTACGTGACACTCGTTTGTACTACAGGCATTTTAAAGATTAATTAAACTCCAAAACTGATGTCCACACGCACTCGTGACTAAACCTGCGTTAGTTAGGACTGTCATGTCATGAGAGCATCAGCAGCTGTAGCAAGGTCTGAGGAAGTGTTTACTATTTTCCCCTGAGTGATAGCATGTCAGAGAGATGAAGAGAAGAAGAGGAAACAGAGAGAAGTCCCTTGTGGTTGCAAAGGTAATGCACATCTTCTGTGTGAACTACTGTAGCTGTGCTCGGAGAAGAAGTTACCTTCTGAAGAAAGGACAGGTAGAATGTGCTCAGAATAGGCTTTCAGCTACAACACCTGCACTGTGTGTCACAACTGCATGAGCAGAATTAACCCTACAGGTGACCAGAAGGACTAGTTATCAACATCTACCACCATGTGCCATTTATCAAAGGTGTAAATGGATAAGCACTGAAGCACCCTACTACTACTATTCAACCATTCTTGTTCTGTTTCTGCAACAATACTTGGTCCACTACTCCTACCACAGCATAGGATGACTTTTAGATGTAGAGGACAACCGATATGAGATTTTCTACACCTGATGCCAATTTTTAGAAGTAAGGGAAGCTAATGGTAGATTATACAACACAATTTTTTTGCCAATGTGTATTTCTCATTTACCAAATATAATGTTATTTGTGTAACTTAAATAAATACATTTAGCAACCCTTGGAAGAACTTGTACACTTAAAAATAATATATAGAAGAGCATTTGCGCTTAAAAAAACCCATAAATTTTGGGCTTCAGTAAGCTTGTTGTAGTAGCTGCTGCCACTTCATCTTTTTTTTTTGTCTACTTGGTAATTTATCAAATATGCTCAGGTGTGGCTGATTTTCTAAAAGTGGCCAATATCGGCCTTTAGAATCAGTCGACCAAATAATCAGTCTATCTCTAATTAGAGGCATGATTTAAAAGTTTAAACAAGTCACAAAAAGTTTGACTTTATGTGACTGAAATGGTACTTTATTTGTGGGTTTTTACACAGTCTGTTTAGGTTTTATGTCTTGTTTTTAATCTTAAAAAAACACTAGAAAATATTCAAACCTGATGTCACATTAACTTATTAACTGTCTAAACTTCATAAAAACTTGCCATTTAATACTCCTTTATTACCATGTACATTACAGTTCTAATACAATTTATATATCAAAAGTTGATCATCATCAGTGTGTCTCTCACTACTAAAGGATTTATGGTTTTTTCTCAAATCTACCATGAGTGTGGAGTAAATACATCCATACGTTCATTGACTTTCACTGTATTGAGCTCAGAATTTTCTCTGCAAACCTGGAAGTGAAGGGTCTGTTTATTTTGTCAATTCTAAATAAAACACTGTAAACTAACCAGACACTTCTGCTGCTTATCGTTCAGGATGTTTTTCACTAAGACAAAGTTTTTGCACAGCCACTGTTTAAGGCCTTGTTTCTAGTCTGCAATTCTGTCTTACTAAGAGTCTTAGTGAGAGACACAAGTACAAAAGTGACCCGTATGAGACACTGGCAGCAGCTTTAACATTTTTTTCAAATAAACAATAAAGCATTTTGTTAGTTTGGATTAGTACAAAAGGAAGTCCAAATTACTGTTCAAATATATAGAAAAAAGCTGATGTTATGTTGGAATTTCAGGCATCCAGAATGTTACCACAGTAAGAATTTCTGCAAAGGTGCTTTTTTTCCTCGTCAGGGTATGCAGCTCCAACAGAGATCTATAAAGCCAAAGTGTGTTAATGGTTTCCGTTTCTATCTGCCAGAGTCTCTGACAGAAGTGTTAAGATCCTGCAGATCTTCTCCAGATCAGGAAATGTTGACAAATCAAAGCTAAGCAGCAGCCAGGCAGCGGATAATGATAGTCTCTTAATAAGATCTGCTTTAAGCTTCCAAATGAAGCGTCAGTCAGCAAGCTTCTTCCCGCAAGACACCTGCTGAGATTATAAATACACAAATGTGCTGAATAATATTCTGTCATGGTGCACCAAGTTTGGAGTCGGTGCACTGAATACTCAGGTGCTCAGCATTCTCTGCATTCTCAAATTATTGAGGATTTCTTTTGACCTCTCTAAAATATACTCTTCAAATGTATTTGAATCCTCTTTCCTCTTTAGACACACTCACGTGTGCACACAAAAGTGGGTTCAAAAAAAGCAGAAATTGGCAGCCAGAGGTGGAAAATGCTCTTATGCCATAGTGACAAAAAGGAAAAAAAAAAAAAGAACTATAGTGAAAGCAATGACATTCTTAAAGGGTAAAACAACTGACACACTGTAACAGTTTCCCTGTCTGGACTTACTTTTTATGATGCTGGTTTTCAGCAGACAGGTAAGAAAAATTTGTTTTTTAAGGAACTAAAAAGGTATCACTAACCAAGTTAAGAATGTTGCAAACTGTATTCATGTTCAGCCTCTAAAGGGGATCAAATAAGTGCAGCTACAAGCAGCCTCAAAATCTGTTAAACCGGGGTCCCGTGAATGTATTTCAGGGTAACATTTTCCTTTCCTTAAATACTAGGTGTTCAACACAACTCAACGCTTAGGGCTTTTGCTTTGCAGTGCGCAGAAGCTAATCTTTTAACTTATTCAGACTGAACTAGTTCAGTAACCGGTAGTAGTATGGGGCAAAGTGAAGCATGGCTCTCCATTATGTAACTCCGTGGAGTTTTAAGTGGCGCAACAAATTTGAGGAATTCAGGTCAAGGAAACAAAAGCTGGGTCTGACTATGCATCAACTTAAAAGCCACAAGCCTGTGGTTTGGGTTCCCAGAAGCTGTGGGACACACACACATTAAAAAAATAAATAAAAAAATTCCAATACAAAAACATAAACCACATTCCCTCTCAGTGGCTGTTACCATGTTAAAAAAGATGAGGGCTATTATTCTTCCACCAGGGACACAGAGCCTGCAGAGATAAGCTTGTTTCTGTTTGAGTAGCAAAGGGTGGCAATTGTTACCAAAGGACTCCTGCAACTGCTGGTAGATACCCCGCTGATGCAGTAAAAATTAATCCTTATTTCTCGTACCCTCTTTGTTGAACAAATGCAAATCACCTCCCCTGTCCAAAGCAGACTCTTACTCATCAGTGTCATCTTTGTGGCCCACCTGTCATGTTGCATTAGTCCACTATGTCATATCTCCAAAGATGGGGAGAGGAAGGCGGAGGGAAGAGGGGGAGTGGCAGCTTCCTGCTAGGTTACAAGGCAGTGAATCGGTGGCCTAGCATGCTGCTGGTGCAAGGCATGTGGGACACAATGGGAGCCTTTGTGGTTGCTCATCTTGTGGCTTTGAAATGCTCTTTCTCTCATATGGGGAGGGGAGGGTTGGATGAAAGTAGGGGGCTTCGGTTCAAGGACGGGAAGTTATTAAAAACGAAGGGAGCAGAGGAGGGCAGCAGTGGTGGGAGTATCAACACAGAGGAGTAACGATGATGCATGGGAACACATGTGGAAAGTCGCCACGCCTCCCTCTGCTAGCCATTTCATCATTTCCCTATCGCTCCATCTCTGACCGTGCTCCTGCGCCTCCCTCAGCGAGGAGATTCATCAGCTGTGGCAGATCCCCATAGGGCTCGTCACACCTAGAGCTGAGATCGCTTTCTGACTTGCCATCAGCCTTCCCTGAATCGCCATCAGTTACTTCTCTTTTCACTTGCATACCTACATCAGAAGCAGTGGAAACCGTCAGAAAACAACTCTTACAAGACAAGGATTTGAACAACAGGACCAATTTCACTCCAGATCAGATCTGCACCCTGCTGGACCTCTGCCTTTCCACCACTTATTTCAAGTTTAATGACAGTTTTTTCAGACAGAAACATGGTTGCGCCA
>NC_051437.1:7156595-7176090 GCF_001649575.2 Kryptolebias marmoratus | reverse complement strand
GTTAGGAGAGTGAGAACAATTTGCAAGCAATCCAGCTTACATCACATCTCAGCTTTAAAAGCTCAACTCCACACTCTCTATTTCTGAATTGAGAAAGCTCCTCGGATGAGAAGCGAAACGTCTTCAGCTACAGAATAGAAGTCCAGTTGTTTTTGTTTTTTAACTTTTTTTTTGAATGTTTCATTTAGTATGTATTAATTGTAAATAATTAAAAGTTATGCTTTACCAACTTTAAAATAAAACCTTTGATGTGTATTTGTGCGGTGGGTCTTTCAGTTAGGGTCCCTTCTCACTAGATGATGACCCCAATACATTCTCCACGACTTATTAGAGCTTGGCTGGTTTGCAGCAAATTTAGAAAACCTCCTTCAGTGTGAAGAGAATCACGATTCTGCTACAGTCTTAGTACTTGACAAATAGGTTTGCCATTGTATGTGGGCGTGGGCTCACCCAGGAACTCGATATGCTGTCACTACAGTGCTAAAAGACCTCTATCCACTGCAGAGGTTTTGTGTATCCATCATGGTTCGATCTTGTTGTATCTCGTGTAATCAGAAGCCCACTGCAATCTCATTACATGCCTGAAGACCTCACCAAGACCCTGAGAAGATCATCGATGTTCAGACTGATTTTTTTAGATCATAGTACGGTCATTATCCAGCATGAAGTGGGCCTAAATGACAGACAAAGAAAGCTGGAGTGTAAAGAAACATATTTGTGGACAGCAATTTAACTGGCTGCAGCCTTTCAGTATTAATGTAGAGGTTTTCAAACTAAACTCTTATTTTATAATGCTCTTACCAAGCGTGGGGCAAACAAGTTTCATAGACATTGGTTAAAGAGTTAGTCAAAACAGCTGAAGAGCCACATGTTCAATAGCAAAAAAAAGTATACTTCAAGGCAGTTATGTCTGTAAAACCTTCAGGGCTTTCTCTTACTTGCTCAGATGATGATGATAGTATGAGGTCAAAAATTGTCTTTTGATATTGTTTTCCTTGAGCAAAGTGATATTCTCTTGACACCGTTAACACACTGTTTGTGAACAGACACATAAGAGAAATTATTTAGCTGTCAGCTATGGCTTTAAACCATTTAGTCTTTTTTCTCTCCCTCTTATTTTAAAACCATTTATTTGACCACTGACCATACTAACCTGGCACATAAAACACGTGGCGTAGCTTAGTCCAGGGGGTTTTAGATTTCAACACCCAAGATGTTAAATTCACATCTAGTTTGTACTGGCTCCAATACTCAAAAATAAACACTTTTTCATTCCCTTATTTGATGGATGGTGCTTTGTTTTCATTTGAGGACTTCAAGAGCCAGCTCTTGGACCATATCTTGCTAAGTGTTATTCACACCTGAACATTTACATTAATTCAAGCCTTAACTGTGTACTTTTAACACCACTTTTGGATGAAATTGTAGTAGCAGTATGAATAACGCCAGGGAGCAAAAGTAGGGAATAAAGGACTAAGGAAATCTGAATCTCCAACCTTTAAGCAGGGTTTAATGCTATTTGCAAAACTTCTCCTGGCCCCTTACAAGCTATTTTTGTGCAATTTACCACCTTCTGCTGTCAGAGTCATGATGTTGCAAGTGTCTAGAAAGACGAGGTGACAGCGATAGAGATGTCATCTGCAGCATGACAGAAGCTGTACAGCAGTAGAGAACAGAGACAACTTTACCAACTGTACCTTTTTTGAGGTTTCTGTGCTGTGAACTTTTTCATATTCTGTCATGAGATTGCACTGCACTAAAAACATAGCTAAAGTTTTATTTACCTATAAAAAATAACCTGGAAATTCAAAGAGTTCATTTAAGAGATTTTTCAAATTCATATGTAAAAAAAAAAAACGTGGTTCAGGGAGAGCAAATATTCACTTAATGTATTATTTGATAGTGACTGACCAACTGACTGAACAATACAGTATATTGGCATTTATAGAGCTAAGATGGCAGAAAAATTTAATAGTTTACCAAATAAAGCCTGCACAAACAGCACTCCGAACAATCAGTCTCGTCTTCTATGAATTCTTCAAGGTTTTGGCACTTCAGTCAGCCTTTGGCTCACTGGGACTGACAATACACAATAAGCTTGCTCAGACAGCATAGTTTTTCTAAAAAAGAGAGCAGCCGTAGTGCAGCACAGTAACCAGCAGGGGTGTCAGCGGGCGTCTAATGAGCCTTTCCGTGGCAGCACAGCTCCGGAAATGGTGAGAAAAGCCCCTGCCATCTGCTAATTACCACCTTGTTAGGTCCTTTTGGCAACTTTGGGGCAACAGACAGAAAATCAACAGCTTATCAGTATCTAAGGGACACTATGTTCCTTGGTTTTCCCATGAAGGTGGCAAAGAGACAAATTCAATTAAGAGTCAAGGCATGGATTTCTTTCCAGAGAGCAGAGAACAAAAAGACATGATCAGTTCTATCACCAGTAATCCTATCCAACAGAAGGTGATAATGGGTCAGATCATAACTCCTTCAAAAAAGGTTGAGGTGTGGAGTATTTCCCTTTCTGCAACAAGTTTTACAAGTCTTTTATTTCCCCATTGTTGAAGCTGAAAGCTGTAATTGGTCTGCATGAAGGAGTATGTGTGAAGTCAATTAGTGGCTACAGAGCCCAAGAGATTTATTTCAGAGGGAGGCACACTTTGAGATAAAAAATGCAACATACAGAAAATCAATGCTCCCAGTTCGCTCCTTTCTTCTGTTCGAGTTGGACACATCCATCTTAAAATCCAATTAGTGGGGGCTTATCTTAACATGAGGTCACCCTGCACAAGCTGGGTGTTTCAGCTATAAAACTACTAATGACGAGGTCAAGAAACCCAATATAGAAGAGACATGTCTTCAGTTATGGTATATTCAAATTATATTGAAAGAGTAAAAAAACAATACCAGTAGCTATCTAAAATAAAAAGAGTAATAGGAAATCTTTTTAAATCACACAATAAAAGAAGATGAGGTGCTAGATGAGAAGGGACTCTTAATGACACTATTCTAAATTTACTGTCCCATAAGGACAGTGACATTATGGCCACACACTTGACAGAATTGTGAGATCTACTTTCCGGCATATAACTGAAGGAAATGAACTTTGTGTGCAGACTTAAAGTTATAGGTTTATAATTGTCAATGGGATCACCATCAGCACACTTGGCAATAGAGGCAGATGGCATCCAAAAGCACTCAGCATTCAGAAATATGTTCTTAGCTACGGGTAGTTTGCTTTTTATTGTTGGCTGACTTTTCAGAAAGCCCATTATTTAGGGTACATGTTTGGGATAAAATGGGATCATTCTTGGCTCATTTAACAGTACACACCTGCTCTGTTGATACAGAGAGAAAGAGATGGGGGGGGGGGGGGGGGTATGTATTCTCACTACTTCAGAGTAGTTGGCCAGTAAAGATGGCCATAATAAATTCCTGTTAAATGAGGTGAGTTCACATTGATTAAAGTTGCCCTTTTCTTCATAGCCAATGTGTAGTAACAAGAGTTTTTTTTACACAAAAAGAAGAGACCTTGAAAATGTTTTATCATTGCAGGTTTATAAGAGATAAATAAAAAGATAACGTCAGGCTTTAATTGTTTGATCTTGTTTACTTTGGCTGAAAGAGCAGCACAGAGTCACCACACAGTCTTTTTGAGCAAAAACAATCAACTTTCCTCTTCTCAAGTCACTTAGGCCCCATTCCCACTGAATGACGACTCTGCTACAATGTAAAAGGAAGAAGAAGAAGAAGAAGAAGAAGAAGAAAAAACAGCAAGAAAGTGGATGGTCTTTGCAAGGTATTGATGAGTTGTCCAGGTGCAAGTTAAAAAGGCAGTGGGTTCCACAGCACAAAGCTGAGTTCATTCTCTGTGCGGGTTGGACTCCGTCAGGGCTGACCCTTGTCATTGATCCTGACTGTGATGTTCATAGACAAGATCTCAAGGCACAGTTGTGGAGAGGAGGGTGTCTGGTTTGGGGACCTCAGGGTCTCATCTCTGCTTCTTGCAGATTATGTGGTTTAGTTGGGGACTTCGGGCCATGATCTTCACTGGGGCCATTTGCAGCTGGGTTGAAAGTCAGCTTCTCTAGGTACAGAGGTCATAATTCTCAAGCGGTAAAAGACGGACTGCTACCTCCAGGTTGGGGCTGGAGTCTTTGGCTGAAGTGGAGGAGTTCAAGTATCTCAAAGTCTTGTTCACAAAATATGGTAAGATGGAGTGAAAGATAGATTGACAGAATGAGGCTTTGCCTGCAGTAATGAGGGTCTTGCTTCACTCTGTTGTAGTGATGCAAAAGTAGAGTCAAAGGGCAAAGGTCTTCATTTACTGGTCGTTCTACATTCCAACTCTCACCTATACTCATGAGGTGTGGATTATGACACCTTATGAAAGAACAAAATCTCAGATACAAGCAGCTAAAATGAGCTTATTCTGTGTTGTTATTGGGCTCCGTCCCAGAAACACGGTGAGGAGCTCTATCATTCAGGGGGAGCTTGGAGTGGAGCTGCTGCTCCTTTATTAAATGAGTCAGCTGAGAAGGTTTAGGGATCTGATTAGGATGCCTTCTGGGCACATCCCACTGGGAGGAGACCAGAACTAGTTGGAGGTTAGTTATGTATTCTTTCTGGCCTGAAAACATCATAGCATCTCCTAGGAGGAGCTGGAGAGTGTCCCTTGGGAGAGGGATGTCTGTGTTTCCATTCTGAACCTGTTGCCTTTGCAACTTGTCCACAGATAAGTGGTGGAAGATGGATAGAGTGAGCTTCTCAGAACATGACTGGTCCACAATGGTTTTGAACATGCACAAAACCTTTGTTGTGAGGCTGTGGTGATTTATTATTGTAGTAGAATCATCTCCATGACATGGTATCCACTAATAAGGGTGTGTTCTGGTTCTTTAGAATTTGAAGCAGGACTGGCTACATTGGCTTTTTTGCCTAGGCTTAAACCCCATAAAACCCACATGCACTGGTAGTGCTATTCTATAGTGGAGTGATCTTAGAGTTGAACCAGTGTGAGGCTTGGAGCATGGTACAGTTATGGCCATAAGTGGCAGGATTAACACAGGAATTTTTTTATGATGCATAGAGCATGGTGAGGGTGCAGGATAGGGAAAACATCAACAGCAAAATAAAAAAAAATATTTGTGAGTACTTCAAGGGTAGCAGCATCATGATTGTTTTAAACACTGAATAAGTTTTTACAAATTTGTCACGATCCAGCCAGTCTTATAGATTGTCTAGGTCACGAGGAGCATAAAGATGTTGTCATTTAGTGTAAAGGGGGCCTTATCTAAGCTTCATGCACTGCAACTGATCAGGTGAAATTAACATTCGAAACATGGGTGTTTTACCCCCTTACAGAAATCCCTCATTCAAAAACAGTATAAAAGATCTGAGACGTCACGATAAAAAAAAAGTAAATTTAAGAATTTCCTATGGTTTAATTGATGTACCTAAAGACATCCCAAAACTTAATGTAATTCTGTTGGGCCTCACCCTGGCACTCAGACAACAACGTTTTTCAAATTATTTTATAGACAAAGTTGCAGGCATCAAGGCCTGCATCTCTCCATCACCATCACACTTTCAGGTCCCTCATCCTTTAACTTCTGATACTTGGTCCTCGTTCACTTCAGTGTCAATTCAGGACATCATAGATCTTTTGGGTCAACTGAAGTTGTCTTCTTGCCCCCTCGATGTCTTCCACTCATCTTTTTTTACAAATATGTTTGACTGTATTGGCCCCAGTGTTGTTAAACTGATTAATCTTTCTCTTTGTTCTGGCTCTATATCCCTCCGCTTCAAAACAGCTGTTGTCTGTCCTCTACTAAAAAAGCTTAATTTGGACTCTTCTCTGCCTGAGAACTACAGACCTATTTCCAAACTACCAATTTTATCAAAGATCATTGAGAAGGTTGTAGCAGTACAACTATACAGCTTTCTAGAGGAAAATGCAATTATGGACACTTTTCAGTCTGGTTTTCACAAATTACACTCCTTAGAAACAGCGTTAATAAAAGTTTCAAGTGATGACGGCAGCTGATTCTGGAAAATACGCTGTGCTGGTTTTATTGGACTTAACTTCAGCCTTTGACACTGTGGATCACACTATTCTTATCAATAGACAGATATTTGTTTTGTATTTCTGGCTATGTTTTAAACTGGTTTATCTCTTATTTATCTGAAAGGTCTTTTACTGTTTTTTGAATCAGGCATACTCTGATGTTGCCCCACTGTCCTGTGGGGTACCCCAAGGTTCAGTTTTGGGCCCAATTCTCTGTTTATTGTATTTATACCCTTTAGGAGATATTTTTAAATGTTAAAGTAATATATCATATCATTTGTATGCTGATGACATACAGTTGTACTACTCCTTTCGAACCTCTAAATTCTACAAACTATCTGAACTAGGCAGCTGCCTGTCAGAAATAAAAAAATTGGCTGAGCAACAACTCCCTACAGTTGAATGTAAACAAGACTGAGACTCTTGTCATGGCCCCTGATGATATAATCCTTGAAAACATGCTTCATCTTCCTTCTTTAACTCGTTCGGTAAAAAAATAATCTCAGAAATTTGGGTGTTATTTTTGACAGTCCTTTGTCTTTTGACACTAATTGTAAAACATTAGTTTGCAATTGTTTTTATAATTTAAGAAATATTTCAAAGCTGAGATTCTTTGTGTCCCAGAAGGAACTAGAAATTATTGTTCATGCTTTTATTTCTTCTCATTTAGATTACTGTAACAGCTTTGTCTAAACAAATCCTCCATGGTTCTCCTTTAGTCTGTGCAAAACGCTGCAGCAAGAATTTTAACTAAGACCCATAGAAGAGCCCACATCACTCCTGTTCTGGCTTCTCTGCACTGGCTCCCTGTGCATTTAAAGAGTCATTTTAAAAATTTGGTTTTAACCTTCAGGCATTTCATGGTCTGGCTCCAAAATACTTATCAGACTTTCAGAAGCCTCTCTGTCCGTCCAGGACCTTGAGATCTTCCAATCAATTACTGCTGGTGGTACCTCGAACCTATTATAAAACCCATGGAGACCGAGCATTTCAGGTGGTGGCCCCTAGGCTCTGGAACGCTCTCCCTTTGTCGCTTTGCTGCTTGAGTCCACTGACTCTTTTCAGAAGCATCTTAAGACATTTTTATTCAGACAGGCTTTTAGTTAGGTTTTGTCATCATGTTTATGTTTGGTTTTATTGTTTGTTGTTATTTTGTTTTATATTAAGCACGTGATGTTTTGTATCTGTGAAAGGTGCTATAAAAATAAAGTTTACTTAATTACAAGTGCCACACTACTGGACAGGACACGTAAAAAATAAAGTAAAATAAATAATTAATGTACCTAAAGACAGCCCAAACTTAATGGTTTAAAAAACCTATAACATATAGACTTTTCAAAGTAATTTCTGCCATTTCTTGCTATACCACCCTGTCGAATCGAGACGCGCTGTATTCTTTTGAAGATGCTGCCCTCTGCATTTATAACCTTGTTCCATTATTTCATTTAAAGGAACATTCTTGCCTGTGAAATTAGCACAGTTCAGCAGTTCAGTACAGCCATGATTTGTGATTCCTCACCAACCCTGTCAAGTGTTAAAGTTGATTGCAATACAGACACACTCAGTGAGAAAAAGTAAAGGTCATTTCAAAGAACTGGCTGGGGGAAAAAAAAAATAAAGAGTACCAATAATAAGTATGATTTTTCCCACAGCAATATAAAATATTAAACAAAGCTCTGCTAGAACATAAGTAGCCCATTTCATTTTTTATGCAAACTCTAAAAATGGTCAATTAAAGGTTTATAGCAAAGCAGAAGTGTTTGGACTTCCTGATTTCACACTATAGTGAATGCAGCATGATTTAAGGTTAAAGTTCAGAGGAGTTGAAGGCAGAGGGGGAATCTGTGCTGCAGTTTTCTCTTGCAAATCTGAACTGTTCACTGAATGAAATATTTCATATCCTAAGTGAACCCAATCAAGTGTCAGGATTGTGTTTTTTTTCTTCTCCTGAGTCTTTTAGTTGGCGGTGACTTCAAACTATAAAATATGTGCATTCAAGCACAAAAAGAGATTTTTCTCTTTTTTTCATTAAACGTCCTTTTAAATCAAGTCAGGGAGACTTGTAATCCACCGCTGCAGGAGGCTAAAACCTGCCCCTCCAGAATTATGGCAGGGCAGCATACTGACACAGAGGACAGAGAAAGAAAAATGTACTGAAGCATGACATTTTTAAAAAGACGCCTTTAATACGTTGCATTGGTCTTTTTAGCAACTTGTTTCTCTTTCATCTTCGAGCGGCTCAAAGCGTCTCAACTCTGGACTTTTACCAGTGAGCTGAAGCCCCATGTGAGCCACATGAATATGATCAAATGACTGAATAAAATGGTGACATAATGGAGCTGAACACAGAAGGGGAGGACTACGGTTATTTGTTTCTATATGTGTGTGTGTGTACAAAGCATTGTCTACACACACTTTTTAACGTCACACCGTTGTTGATCAGGCTGACGTAAAGCATGGAGGCCAGAGAACAGGCTTTGCTCTGCACCCTGCATCATCAAACCC
Source organism: Kryptolebias marmoratus (assembly GCF_001649575.2). Lineage (NCBI taxonomy): Eukaryota > Metazoa > Chordata > Actinopteri > Cyprinodontiformes > Rivulidae > Kryptolebias > Kryptolebias marmoratus. Next base: position 7,167,524 of record NC_051437.1, on the reverse strand, counting down.
TTCCACTGTTTGACTTCTCTGTGGTTTGAAACCTCTGTCTGTCCATACACACACATCGTCCTCAGGCAAACAAAACTACTCACTGACACCGCAAGGGAGCAAACGTGTGCGTGTTCACTTGCAAATAGCAGCTTCCAAACAGCTTGAATGACAAACAAGAGATCAAAGAGGAGTACCATTTTTCCCCCCCTCATCTCCATGGTTGAGAGTTGTTTTTACACCCCACTGCATGGAGAGGGAGACAAAGGGTTTCATTTTGATGTGTAGATCAGAGAGAATGGAAGATGCAACATGGAAAGAGAACAAGCAGCATCTAATGAAAGAACTGGAAACACTGGGAGCACAGCAGATGCACTGGATGTTTCTTTTTTGTCCAGGTCATGTTTGTAAATGGGAACTGGTTCTCAAACATTTTTCCTGGTAAAATAAGGTAAAATAAAGGCAAATATATATATATATATATATATATACAGGATAGTGGCCCTAAAGAACCAGGATTGGACACAACTAGTACAGAGGGTACAACCAAACATACCTAGTGCACAGATTCTGGCTCCAAAAAGGCCATATAGCAGCACCTGTAAAGCAGACATTGTGCCTTCAGTTTTGGACAAAGGAAGTTAATGGAGCTGCTTCATCCATCTTTATTTATGACAATGGAAGAGTCTGGGAGAATGAGGGTACAGATGATATCTCACTGGTCTGCAGCTAGTTGGCAAACAGCATTCAGGAGGGAGTGGCCAGAACGTCTTGCAACTTCTCAGCCTCCTTGTGTCCGTTACAGAGAAGCACAGGCTTGTTGCTTAAGTTTTGAACGAGTTCAAAAAACTTAGTGTGACAACTTTTCTTTCAAAATAATCACCGAGTCATTGTGGATATCTCCGACTTGTCTCAAGAGCACTAAAGCAGTATTCTGACTCCTGTACGGGGGCTCTCCTCTGATTAAAAAAACATCCAAGGAAATGTCCATGTTCAAAAACCACACAGATGATAAATAATCATTATTGAAATTTTCCAAATCGAGAATTATTTCTGGCAAAGAGAATGGGAATTGGAAAGACAAGTAGCAAGAACTGGGCATGTTGCTGTTTTTTAGCATGCACTCACACAATCAAAAGAAAACAGGAAACTCATTCATGGAAGACCTCTTGGTCTTAGGGAAAATAATAGTAAAAGTAACAAAAAAACAGATACATTTTCAGTTTTCTTTAAGTTTCAGTTTTCTTTAAGTTCAATTTTCTTTAAGAAATACAGTATGTTGCACCTACATGCTTCAGAAGTTCAGAAACATCATCTGTGGTTGTACAGATCAAGTGTTTAGCCACAATAAGTTGGGCTGTTGGTGACAATATACTGCCTGATGTAGCCTGAAGTGTCTCAATCTTATGTTATGTATTTCAGTCTCTTTTACACACAACAAAACAAAACCAACATAACGTTTTCACCCAACTCAGAATTCCATAAGGTCTGAAACAAATTTGAGCAACAAGGTTATATGCTGAAGGTTAAAATTTTTAATTTAACCTGGTGACAGTGTGATGAAAATGTACAACTGATGATGTAAAACATGAAAAGAAAGTTCAACATTAGTTGTAAGTCAGATCTGGTAAACTCTGAACATAAACCCATGTATAATTGCAGGAATTCTTGCACATCTGTCAGCATAAGGTTCGCCTCTGAGGCCCTGGGCAGGCAGCGGTGATGTTTTCGGCAACTCTACTCATAATATGCACAACAGAGCAGAAAGCAGTTTGTATTTGAAAGTAAAGCCTGAGGAGCTGTAGTTGCTGATTACATGCATGCATCTCTGGTTGCCTGACTGACCCAGATGCTGCGTTGATTCTTAACTCCCACACAACTTCAAATGGCATCCTGCTGCCATGGCTGCACAGAAGGGCTTTACTTGCATACATTAATCCCAAAACAAAAAGCTTAATAATCAATAGGTCATTTAATTAGAACAGTCTTTTGTCTAATGAAAACACCAACAAGATGTTGGTCTTTTAGAAATGTGAAAAAGTGATTGCATTCCTTTACTTTATAAAACAAGTTTGTTAAGTTTGTAGAATAGATGAGCAATATGTTTGGGCCCATACCATTACTAAATTCTGTGAGCAAATAGTTGCAGATGATGAAACAAGAGTCAAAATATGTAGAATGTGTTCGCAATTTTGTGACAGGGGAAATGATGAAGTCTTTGTTTTATTACAACTCATGCATGCAGACACAGCTTAAGTCTCTGCTCAGCTGTAAGGGTGAAATGATCAGATTATCTAATATTGTTACGACTTTAAACCCAGCAGACAGAACATACTGTAATACAGCCAATTAATGCATATCAGGTTTTAGGTTGTACATTAAAAATACAGCACAAAGGCAACATTAAGGTCGATTAGGCTCTGCAAACTGGTGTAGTCAGGAAAATAAATCATTTCTAACATACACACACTGTTTTAGTCTCAAGGTTAGACAATGGCATCTCATGCATCTATTCATTCAACTATTAGCTATACCCATTTTATTTCTGTAGACTAAAGGGGATAAATTTTATACCAGTTGGATGGGAAAAGGCCTCCCGCCCAAAGACCGCTGGAGATATAGCACCTAGCAACCCTTAGCAGGAATAAAGGATAATAGAAAACAAATGGATATATTGAAGGACATTTTTTCTTGAACTTCTTTTTAGATCCCAGTTGATTCTACAGGGTGAGGTTCAAAATAACATTAGATTACCTCAACAAATGCAAGACCTCTGAGTCGTGATGTAAAATAATCCAGACTGGCTTAATTAAGGAAGGTTTTGTTTGAATCCTATTATTAAGAGTGAAGATGCATAAGCACTGAAGCACTCTTATTACTATTCAGCTGGTATTCTTCTGTTTTTTGTCAGAATTTCGTCAAAATGTGCAGCTCAATCAAAAATAGTATAGTAATGGTATCAGTACATCATACAGCATAGACAAAATTTGCAAAAAAAAAAAGATGAAATACAGAAACTGCAAAATCTTGCCACATACACAACAATGGGATTTTATCAAAACAAGTGAGAAAACTCAGCCCTCTTTGAGCTCTATAGTTCAGGCATACTTCATGGAAGATACACCTTTCAAAGCTGAAATGGGTCACATATCTGCTATTTTGACATTTTTAATGGTTTTTACACAATCAAAGTTTGGGTTATGTGATAAAACTTTCAAAAATTATAAAACTTAGAGTATAACGATGGCTTCTTTCACAGATTTTATATTGCATTCAGGATAACAATTTACATAAAAACTTATGTATTTGTTTTGTGGATACAGATTTTAAGGAACTCTAACTACATTTGTTATATAATGCAAAATATTGCATAAAGACATGGATAATCATATTCTAACAATGCTAAAAAATAAAATCATTACACAGTACAGGAAGTAGTAACCAGTGAGTGTTTTAGACACAGTTCATGTGTTTGACATAAACCCATACAGGAAATGAACAGTATATTTACTGTAAACATTATAACATTTGCAGGTACTTTTCATCATACCCCCAAAAATACAACTTTGGATTTATAGCTTATCATCCAGTCTTATTCTTGGGAATGTGATATGATCAACAATGACAAAAAGCAAATCCAGGTCCAGGAAATGATCTATCCAAAAATTCTGGCACACAATCACAGCCTGATCCCTGTCGTCCATCTCCAGGAAGGAAGGCTGCACTCAAAGATAAACTGTTCTCCTATATAACATCCATCTATCATGTGCCACACCTTCTGGCAGCAGAACAGGATACTCACCTATCACTAAAACAGTTCGGCTGGCTGGACTTCAGTCATTTTAGCCTATCCGCATTTTGCAATCCCCTTACTATTGTATGTGTTTGCAGAGAATGTTTTTAGTGCAAGCTTTCTGAGCACAAGCGTACAAGGCTGTGTATGGCTTTATGGACATAGCATGGCCTCTGAATGCAGACATTTAGTCAATGATTTATTGGTATTCCTTCGAGGGCACACTCAAGGGGCTGCTTAATAATCTGGGCAAATGCCCAAGCAGGAGAGGGCAATGGCATCAATCACTCACAGCAAATGAAAAGACTTCGGCTGCCAGACACCAGACAGCCAATATGACAAAAATCAGAGGTAAAACCTCCCGACAACCCTTGAGTGTCAATAAAATAATAACCTTGTGTCCTTTTCCAGGCTCTCACTGACACCCAAAATTTCTGTTCTTCCAGATGTATGTAGAAAATATTATGTTAATAAATAAGCCTTCCTTGTGACTGTTGGACTGATGGGAGTTAAAGGGTGATGGATAGAAGAAAGTGAGGTGAATCAAAATGAACTGTGTCCTTGCTGCCGTTATAGAACAGAAATGGGGTTTGAGTGTGTTCCAACCTCCAGCATCCCCACTAGTCTTGGATTGGCATGAGTCTTTGTGTGGACTTCACTGTCTCATGTTAAATGGCCTCATCTATAGCATAATGATGTGGGTGGAAAGCATGCCTGGTGAGGCTTTCATCAATTGTGGCTCTTTTAAAAAAAATCTGTCTTATCCCCACAAAAATGCATCCTCGTTAAGCTGCATATGGTCCTATTTGTCTCTGTTACCATGTCTGTATTCTGTCTCAGAAGCGTATCTGTGGCAGATCATCTTCCAACCTTCAAACTTCCTCTTTCTTTTCACATATACCACCGAGGCTTGACAAAGGCTCTTTGGTGTTCTTGGAAGGTGACAGTTCAAATGTCCTTATGACCACATTCTATCCAAACTACATGTTTATCTCTTGCCTCTGTTCACATTTTTTGCAGCCCACATGCTGGCCATAACCTCGATAAGGACTTGGATGAGTCTGAGTAAGCTAAAACTTAAATCCTTATACATTACCACATGCCTGAAAGAATCTTTATATTACCATTTGTATATGCCAAAAGAAAGGGGAAAGGGCAAATGCCTAAATATGCTATAAATATGTATTCTAACAGCTCTCTCCAGTGGTACATTTAGAGGTTTGGAATATATATGCCAGAATTAAAAAGCTAAATTTGAAGAGAATAACAGCCAAGTATTACTATCATCCAACAGATCCATGAACTGCTTTAATAACATCTTAATAACATAGGGGTCTTTCTGTCAAAAATGCACAATGCATCTGGGGACTATAGCAGTGATGAGCTGCCTGAGTATGTGAGTCATGGTATTCTGCTGTACAGAGACTGATTCAGTGAGACATGATTTAATTGAAGTGAGTCGCCTCCCTGTAGAGATACACAGGTCTGGTCTGGGATGATATCAAAACGATAGTTCACTAGAGTACTGCACAGGGAGGTGGACATTTTGTTCTATGATCATTTCCATGTGTGACAGATGTGCCTGACTCATTGAGTTTTGTTTTCAATCACACAGGCATTCACACAAAAACAAAAGGGAAGGTCACTCCCTTGAAGATGCAAACCACAAAGAAAGCATGAAACTTTTAATAATGACTAAAACATTCTGTGAAGCCATGAGTCAGATTTATATGCAACACTTAAGGCTAATAAGTGAAGTTGACCAGGATTACCAGCTGGGCCTCTTTTGTGAGAGGTCTGCATGTCCCAGTGACCCCATCGTAAATCAAAGACATGGACAATAGACTTGGTGATTTCAAATTTACTAGCTTTAAGTGTAGGCACGGTTGTCTGTTTCATGTGGGTTTTCACATAAATGCTGAAAACTCTGAATATCTCATGGAGCACCCAAGAACTCCAAAACAGAAAGGTGAAAAGGATGTAGGGCCACAACAAGCTTAACAATAGAGGTCAGACCACCAGAATTCACAGGCAAGAAGGGAATCAATCAGAGAAGTTACAAAGAAGAACACTGAAGAACATGCAAAGCTAATTTAACTGACTTATTGCTGCTGAAAAAAACAGACATAAAAAAAATGTTTGAGTTCATCAAAAGGCATACAGGAAACTCCCTGAACACATGAAAATAGATACACCAATGGCACAAACCTGTATACTGAGAACTGAATCCCACTGTTCTCAAAATCCATTAAAGTGTGGTGATAGTAGCGTCATGATGGGTGGATGTCAAAGAGGAGCTGGGAAGTTGATCTAAATTTAAATAATAAATAGTGACAAATGGAGGCAGTTTGCTGACAGATTTTTTTATTTATTTTAGAATTCAAACTGGGACGGATGTTCTTTCAGCACGAGATTGATACTAAGTATCCTGCTCGAGCAACGATCTGCTGATTTATGAAAAATAAATTCTAGGAAAGGCTTAGTGCAAGAATTTTGTAGTCTTGAGAGAGTAGGTTCTTTCTTCATAAGGTTCTGAGGGGAAAAAAACAAGTAGTGTTTGTCTCACAACAAAACAACAATTTTGTCAAGAAAATATATGAGGTGGTACATTACAAAAAAACAACAACTAGGGGACGGATACTTTTGCAAGATATTGGAGAAAGTCAAATCATGTGACGGAGGAGATGAGGATGGATGACGTACCAACTAACACAGCAGGAGTACTCCTGTGTTCATCCTCAACTCGACCCAACACTGCTGGAGTTGCACAGGGGCTGTAATGATACTGGGACAAGAGTCCGTCCCCTCTTTTGTGCTCTCCTCACAGTCCTCAGTGTGTCTTATGACAGCTGAAAGGTTCACCATCTCCTAGTGTGGAGAAGCGTGTCTTGCTTGAAAAGCAAAAACTGAAACTGTTTTTGTGTTTTGAGTGATCAGAACTGAAGAAGATTAAAGAGAACCAGTTTGAGTGACAGATGGGAATTCACTTCAGTGTACATACTAGCAGTCTTTGTCCTTATCTGGACTTTTTCTTTTTTTTAAGCTTTTGTTGCCTTTCAGCCAGTTCCCACTTAAAAACATGAGACATTCTAGAGTTTAAAAAAAAAATGAAAGAAAAAAAAAAAACACCTAACGATTTAAAGAAAATGTTTCAAGTTCATGTAGGAACAATAATAAAAACAATAATAAAAAGGAAGTTACTGCTTATCCATGTGAAGAAACTTTGGTGGCATTTAATTGTTTCAAATTTGCATCAAAAGTAGCACTTAACAATAGCAGTGTTGTAAAACAAATGCCTTGCAGCAAGATAGTGGGTTGTCATTCATTAAAATAAAATAAAATAAAAATCCATGTTTCCACGAGAGGCTGCTAAGCAGGTTGGCACAAAGTGAGCTGTATCAGCTGTGTCTTTGTGTACAATTACTCAGTTACAGAACAGGTGTAAGGAATTGTTTCCTTTTTTTCTATTACTTAGCGCCCTCCAAAATACCTGCTAAATGAAACGCATATAGACCAGCTGGCCGTGCACAGCAGGAAACAACTGTAAACGTAAACACATCCACAGCTGGATAATTAGATTAGGGACATAAATTGTCAGGTGAGGGGAATCCATTTGGCTTAAATACAAAAACTAGAAGTTCCTTCATTAAAGCATTCAACCCAATGAGAGGAAAGAGAATGATACAGGCCATTTCCAAAACAATGGTGAATTTAATTAACTGCGAGATACAACTGCAGGGGAATTTATACCACTACACATGGTAATCCGCTTTCCCCGAGAATATTTCAGAGCAGGATTATCAGCAGCAAAAGGAGCAAAGAGCTGGCAGCTGGATGAAGATGGGGCTCTGTGGCAAGGCATCGCTCCCCGTTGGAAAACAACTCATGAGGGGCGACTCCCAGGAGATGGTAGATTACAGAAATGCTCATGAAGCACAATAAAAAGCTAGTCACGTTTAAGGAAGACGGGATGCCAAATGTCAAAACATTATCTTCATTTCTAGGACAAATGGAGTAACCCAATATTCTTGTGTTGCTTTTTAAAGTTACTGAAAAACAGCAACAAAACACACAGCCAGGATATAAAGTATGGGTTTATGTTGAAGGATTTTACAAAAATAGTTTCTAAAATGCACCAAAAAAGGTAATTTCACAAAATGTGCATTTAGGCTGATGAGCTCACACTAAGCGGAGAGTGTCTCAGCGATCGGCTGGCATTAATAAACACTACTGCAGATTTCAACATGGATTCTGAAGCATTTTCATTTCGTCTGTCACACTTTTCCCCTGAGGATGACAACTCAGATAAAGGACAGCGAGGGCAAGAGTTCAAGTTCCAACAAACCTGTTTGAATCAGAGTTCGACTTTGACAACACCCAGGCCATGATGGATGTTGGCCATTGATTCAAGCAAACAGTGCCAAAGACATTGACTCTCTTTAGAACTTAAACTAGTACAAATTTATTTAGATCCCAAGTAATTGTTTTCTACTTTTTCCCTCTGGCGCTGACTGGTTCTAGGCTCTACCGCAGGTGCAGGCAAGGTGGGACCTAACTGATAGGATGGGGCTCATCACAAACCCCTCTTTCCCACAGTAAGTGGTGAGCTGCACTGAGCTGAGCGACAAGCAGAGCATGCTTGCTGCCAACAGCATGCGGTACAAAACATCTTTTATTTCCAGGTTTTTAACAGAACACACCAACCAGACCATGTGGTTTTGATAAAAAAAAGGGGCTTAAAATTATCACTGCAGATGTTCGACAAAGAAATCTGCACATTCCAGTCTGCACAAACCTGTTCCACACAATTATCGTTGCCAAATTATTCAGAAACCCATGCAGTCGTATTTTACAGACAAGCCTGGACAGTAACCTTTAAGACTTAAGAAAAGCTTCAGTATGACTTATATTTGAACAGGCAGAACAGATTTAATCTAGTTTGTTGAGGGACTGACGTAGATGGTAGTTATGCTATATATATTCAGTGAAAAAAGTTTCATTCAGTATATTTTAGCACATCATGAGTTAAGGTTGTATAGCTGCTCTCAGTGTGAATGACAAGTCTGTCAGGAAGCAGACCTAAGCAGTTATTAGGGCCAATGGAGAGACGGCATGAATCTGCTGCGTGAACCATAATTTTTAATTACAATGGCAGATTAATAGCAATCAGTGCACCCAGGTGGTGCCTATGATTAGCTAAGGCATGCAAAATGACATCTGTTCCACTCCCCAACTCGTGCTCTTTCATTGGTTACCATGAGGTACTGAAGCAAGCGAAGGGGCTGGGAGGAAGAGGAGGAGGTGACTGGGAAACTATTCAAAGAGCACACATCACAAAGTCTCCAAACAGACACACAAGGTCTGGTTAAGTAAGCTGGAACTTTACCACTCTCCTCATTCAAAACAGTATCACCAAAAAGGAGACGGGAACGGAAGGAAGCAATTATAAGCAACACTGTCTCTGCTTAAAATGAACTAACACTGTGCAGCCTCTTGGCTCTGCTTCAATAAAGCTGGAACATGTAGAGAAATCAAACTTTGGCACTTCAAAGACATTCTGCTATTTAATCAACCCAGCAAGACCAATGAGAATTTTTTTTCTTGTTACAGTATTTCCATCATAAGTGGACTAAGTGTAATACTTACAATCTTCCTACTAAGGGAAAGATGAGAGCAGGCACTAAATTAATAGAAGAAATATAGTTTTGATTATTAAAGGAAGATGGCCAAATAAACACCATAATGGAAAAAAAAAACTACTCAAGACTGCAGCATCAGTCATCACTATTAATGACTTAAACATCTTGTCAGGACTGCATAACACCTTTAAATCAAATGCAATAAAATTCTACAGTATATAAAACAGCCAGAATATTTAACCCAATTTACAAGATCTGGAGCAAAGTCCACTTCTCATTATAATTGCAACATCTGAGACAAATAACAGAGGGTGTTGTACACTCGACCTGCTTAATTCTAAAATGCATAGGAGCCACAATAATAATAAAAAGAAACAATAATAACTTATCACAAAACCAAATTTTCATTTTGCTCTAAAGAGATTACAACTATATTATTATCATAACAAAAAAGCCTATGTACAAAATAAACAAGGGCTACAAGGGATCAAGAAATACTTAATAAATAACTCTGTTTTTAGTTATATTCATTATTTTAACAAAAGAACAGAGGAATAAAATGTGCAACAGAGATGAAAATGAGCCATTTGGAACTGAGAAACCAATCTCGTTCATGAAAAATGTCAGCGCAAAAAAAATAAGTCAATAAAAGAAGTCTGTCCGGTATCAAATATTCAAACAAAAATCAAATAAATACAGACATATTTGAAGAGTGAGTTTACCTAAAATACCCATCGCTAAACATTACAAGATTATTTGAGCTTAAATCCAGATATAACTGAAGTTGCAAAGTAGATTTGTCTCCTAAGAAGGAAGACTTTGACGGGAAATTGGTCAAAAAAAACATTGCAAGCTTTTACATCAAGTTGGGTACTAAAAAAATGTTTCATTAGATCACTGCAAAAAGTGCTATTGTAAATAAGCTTAATCTAGGTTTTCCAGGGAGTTTTATCAGGCCTAAATCTCTCACAACAAACAAATGAACACTCATGTGAGAGAGACAGAAATCATGACGTATAGTGGTATGTACAGTCAGTGGGAACATGATACTTTTACTTTTTGTTGCTGGAAATACAGTGAATCCATCTGCCAGACGTGTGCGCTTCTTTCTGAGACAAGACACCATCCTGTTCGTTCATATTGTGACAATGGACTGAGAAGGTTGTTCCACATGAGTAGCAGCCAACAGAGCTGTTCACCGAAGTGCCTCAGTGCTCAGGAATCCTATCAAGCCCTCCCCGTACCAGACCAACAGATGGGATTGGCCCGCACAAACTGGTCAGGTGGGAATATGTTTGAACAGGACATTCTGTCAGAGCAAATAAAACAGGGGCTGTCATGTTCGACTGCTTCCCAGGCTGCAGTTTTCTATTAACGTGTAACTATTAAGTTAAAGGTTTGAACCGGTGGGAAAAGACTAAACACTGAATTAAAGCCAAGGCTGTAAACATAGCAGGAGGTCAATGATTATCCACCTTCTGCTAATAATACAAAACCGTAAAAAAAAAAAAAAAAAAA